>NW_013668353.1:60292-62523 GCF_000517525.1 Limulus polyphemus | reverse complement strand
AGTACATACAGGTCAGTGTGGCCTCAAGTTTTAACCCTTGCCCAGACCTGTGTCGTGTTATAGTACATACAGGTCAGTGTGGCCTCAAGTTTTAACCCTTGCCCAGACCTGTGTCGTGTTATAGTACATACAGGTCAGTGTGGCCTCAAGTTTTAACCCTTGCCCAGACCTGTGTCGTGTTATAGTACATACAGGTCAGTGTGGCCTCAAGTTTTAACCCTTGCCCAGACCTGTGTCGTGTATTCTGTGAAACTGGGTTTGGATTATAGAGTCTGAAAGCACGCTCACACACTTTGTAATATTTGTACTCACTCTGTAACGACTTGTTGCATTTGACCTACTTTTAACTGACCTATTGCTCCTCATATCATACAAATGTCTTTACGTTCCTGGCTTATTTCACTATCAATCTGGACCTCTGTACGCAATTTACTGTTGTAAGTTGCTAAGTGAAAACATGCTATGTTTCTTTCGCTTTTATGTACGACTGATTATGAATACCAGATCCCATGATTGGTCACGTAATACTTGTTTTGCATAGACATTAAATAAGGGGTGTCATTGGCATTACTTAATAAGAGTAGTTGTATTTTTAACGTACCTATAAGATGGAAAACTACACTTATATCTTATTTGGTTTGAAACTATATTCATATTTGTGTCTTTAATCATCTTTATGGTAATGTTCTCATTTCAACATGTTCCTCTCAAGCTGATTTTATGCTACGATTCTTTATTAACTAACGATGCGTCGTGAGAACAGTAATACGCTTATGTATGAAACATATGTTGAGAAGACATGCAAAAGAAAACAGTTTTAAGTGAAATGAATGCTTCTGGTGTATCTAAATCGCTTCTACAGTATAAACATACGTACACATATATAGTGTAGTTATATCCAAATGAAAGATGCCGCACAAATCAACTCTGAATAAAATTATTAAAATACTCTGTGATAAATATAACAATGTATGAAATAAATACAAAGAAGTAAAAACTAAGGAGTTTTTACTGAAAGTTTCTAATAAGTATTTTTAGTCTTTAATAAGGTCATTTAAACAGCTTGGCACTACTTTTATGCGTATAAAGGCTTGTGTAGAGTCTGAATATTCCTTTAAAATCAGTAACCCGAACTGGTCAATATCCAACAGCCAAGACCAGCATCCCATAAACAACCCCAATTTTAAGAAAGTTAACTGGACCTTATTCAATCAATATTTAGACAACAATTTACCCGACCCCGTAACCTATGCTAACTCCAAAGATGATATCGAGCATTATTACCAGAACATCTCGCAAGCCATAATCAAAACCATAGACAAGTTAGTTCCAAAAAATTACCCTAAAACCACGCCCAACCACTGGCCATAACTCCTGAAATACATAAACCCATACTATCCAGACGCAAGCTCCGTAAAGAATTCATAAACACCAGAAACCCTGCTATAAAAACCCAAATCAACTCAGTCAAAAACGAAATAGAAAAGCCAATTAAAATTCAGCAACACGACAATCGGAACAACTTTTACAAGAAACTTAATAACCTTAAACCTGATACGTCTACCTTCTGGAAAACTTTTAAAAGCATACGCCGTGAAAATAATGATACAGGCAACATATCGTATGAAAACCTCACAGCCTCTACTGATAAATAAAAAGCAGGACTATTTGCACACTATTTCGGAAAAACATTTGTTACCCCACTGGACGCCAGATTCAATAGTAAACACCAGGACAAGATCAACTCCTTTATCAATGATAACACTACACCCTTTTCCACCTCTTTCCCGTCAACACACTCCGAGTTCACCACAGAACATATCTACCCCTATAACCACACCTGAAGTTAAAATTCATCTGAAAAACCTCAAAAACAAAGCTCCCGGCGACGACAAAATCCCTAACACAGTCCTAAAAATGCATCCCCCAACCTTCTGTCACATCTCGCTAACCTATATAATCTATCCCTTTTCTCTGATTATCTCCCCAATGCATGAAAGTCAGCTGTCATCACGGTTATCCCCAAAAAAGGCACCCAATCAATAAATCCAAGCGATTTCAAACCCATCAGCTTAATTAACTGCACTGGCAAACTACTAGAGAAAATTATAACGACAAGGTTATTATGGATGCTAGAAAACACTAATACATTATCACACATCCAGAATGTGGGTCGTAAAAACGACAGACTGCTGACCACCTCGTTCGACTAATGAGACCACGTTTACAGG
>NW_013668353.1:58427-59792 GCF_000517525.1 Limulus polyphemus | reverse complement strand
ATGCTAGAAAACACTAATACATTATCACACATCCAGAATGTGGGTCGTAAAAACAGACAGACTGCTGACCACCTCGTTCGACTAATGAGACCACGTTTACAGGATTTAATAAACTACAGGGCACTATTGCCACTTTCTTAGACGTACATAAAGCTTTTGACACGGTCTGGCACAACGGGCTCAAGTACAAATTAATAAAGCACAAAATACCCACGACATTCACAAAATGGATTTCTAACTTCTTAGACAATAGATCTGCAAAAGTTAAAATCAACACATCAGTCTCACAACTCTTCACGTTTAACGCAGGTGTACCGCAGGGGTCTGTCTTAAGCCCTCTGTTGTATACACTGTTCGTTAACAATCTACCGCAGCCAACTACGCCTCTCACGCACGGCTCACAATACGCCGATGATATAGCTCTATGGAGCACCTCCTGGGACCCTCCACTAGCGGCAAAGAAAATCCAAACAACCCTTGACAAAATCACACAGTGGGGCAACAAATGGAAGATAATACTCAATCCCACTAAAACACAGGCAATTATACTTTTCCGAAGATTAAACAAAAGACCTCTACAATAACCCGAACTCATCCTCTAAATCTGCTAAATTCTTAGGAATAACCATAAACCCTAAACTAACTTGGCACACATATTTCAATGAAATTAGCAAGAAAATTAAAACTAGAATAGCCTACCTCCACAAAATATGTCGCCACGCCCACGGATGTAGACCACAAATAATCATGTACATTTACAAAACATTTATCAGACTTTTATTAGACTATGGCGTAATGGTTACATGTAATATGAATAACAACCAACGGTTGATTCTACAAAAACTACAAAACAGTGTAATACGTCTCGCCTACTGCCTCCCTCACTACACACCTGCGTGCTACGTTGAAAAACACACCTCACTACACACAATACAAGACCGCATTTCTAAACTTGCCATCAAATACTACAAAAAAAGCCACCCATCGAAATTCACTCACAGACAAATTCCATAAAATTGCCGCCACCCCCAAACCATAGTGCAAATATCTATCCCCATATAACATGATACACAACACCACTACCACACCTCCATGATCTATAAACCATTAATAGTATATTATATTCTATGTCTATCCCCATACAACATGATACACAACACCACTACCACACCACCATGATCTATAAAACTACTTATAGTATATTATATTCTATGTCTATCCCCATATAACATGATACACAACACCACTACCACACCACCATGATCTATAAAACTACTAATATTATATTATATTCTATGTCTATCCCCATACAACATGATACACAACACTACTACCACACCACCATGATCTATAAAACTACTGATA
>NW_013668353.1:44476-57761 GCF_000517525.1 Limulus polyphemus | reverse complement strand
TATTATATTCTATGTCTATCCCCATACAACATGATACACAACACTACTACCACACCACCATGATCTATAAAACTACTGATAGTATATTATATTCTATGTCTATCCCCATACAACATGATACACAACACCACCATGATCTATAAAACTACTAATAGTATATTATACTCTATGTCTATCCCCCATACAACATGATACACAACACCACTACCATACCACCATGATCTATAAAACTACTAATAGTATATTATATTCTATGTCTATCCCCATATAACATGATACACAACACCACTACCATACCACCATGATCTATAAAACTACTAATAGTATATTATATTCTAATGTCTATCCCCATATAACATGATACACAACACCACTACCACACCTCCATGATCTATAAACCATTAATAGTATATTATATTCTATGTCTATCCCTATACAACATGATACACAACACCACTACCACACCTCCATGATCTATAAACTACTAATAGTATATTATATTCTATGTCTATACCCATACAACATGATACACAACACCACTACCACACCTCCATGATCTATAAACTACTAATAGTATATTATATTCTATGTCTATCCCCATATAACATGATACACAACACCACTACCACACCTCCATGATATATAAACCACTAATAGTATATTATATTCTATGTCTATCCCCATTCAACATGATACACAACACCACTACCACACCTCCATGATCTATAAAACCAAACCATGGTACAAATACCTATCCCCATTCAACATGATACACAACACCACTACCACACCTCCATGATCTATAAAACCAAACCATGGTGCAAATACCTATCCCCATTCAACATGATATACAACACCACCATGACCTATAAAACTACTAACAGTATATTATATTATATGCTTAACTATTTCACTGTTCATTCTCTTTCCAGATCTTCATCCCATCAATAGCTCTTCACTCGGGCACTACTCGGGCTTTTCTTTCGGTCCCGACTAGTGAAAGTGGGTTTTCTCGGGTTACTCCCGTTTCCCCCCATATCAAATTCTTAGGCATTGGATCTATAGATCCCAGCCATGGCACTTGGATCCAATGATCCCCGCCAGGCCCGTTTGCCTCGTTTTATTTCGATAACTTGTCAACAACGGCTGTCGACTTGCTTCTTCTACAAAATCAACCGACCTCTGCTACGCCTTGGACTTGCCTTCACTTCCGCCTACTTGCCTCATCATCATATATATATATATATTCGTTCCCTTTACTTATTTACTTATTATCATTATTATTAATTAATTATTTTCCTACTTCTTCGCCCATATGGCTCATTAAATCGCTGACCACTCATTGAACTTTAACCTCTTGCCTCGAGCACCCCCTGATTATTAATTATTTCCCCTGAAATAATTAAGTTTCAATCAAAATAACTGCCAGAAATATGCAAATATTGGTAGTTATAGTGACTTATTGGGTGATTGTTGGGAGTTATACTAGTTAGTATAGTTAGTTTAGATAACTTGGTTGGGATTTTATAGTAGTATAATTTGTCTACTGTACCACTAATTAGTGCTTTACTACTATAATGGGAGCTAGAATACCAACCTCAGGAGGTAAGTTTATCTTACTTACACCCAAGTGGTAGTACCTTATTTCGTTTTTATTTTTCATTTATTTATTTATTTTATTTTACTTTGGAGACCAGCCACCTTCCCACAACTGTCTGCAGGCAGTGAAAGGTGATAATAGACGTGGGACGTTGTGGGCTCGAGCACCCAAATCTCGCTCTCCTAATTTCTACTTCTTTTGATTATTTATTTTTTGAATTTCTTCATGTGAGATTGGCGAACGGAGGTTAATACTGATAGACGGTGTATCCCCAACGCAATGTGGATCCTACTTCCGCAGTCATCTCCAAAACCAAAGGCAATTTTATATCCCACATTATAGCCTGTACCCTGGGTATGCTCTTGATTTGTGCAGCATCTTTGATTTGATTTTTGTTTGGGATTGTTTTTGTTCATTTGGATGTCATTTATCACAGGTTGGGATTTGCTGTTTTTAACGCAGTTCTTTTTGATTTTGTTTTGTTTGACTGTTTGAGTACTGATTTTCTATACAATGGTGTATTTATTATATTTTGCTTTTGGAATATATTACATTCAAACGTGGTTCATAGCAAAGCTACTTATATGAAATTACAAAAGTTTAGCGTCATCTAAGATTCGGGTAGTTTATATTGGTGAAAGAAAATATCATTATGGATTAGCGAGTGTTTTCGTTGCCATAACAGACTGTGTCAAATCAATTTCTATTATTATCATACCTAAATGTTTCAAAATCAGGGAACATGAATTCACTACAACTCGGGAATATAGATAATGAAAACACGAATTCACTACAACTCGGGAATATGGATAATGAAAACATGAATTCACTACAACTCGGGAATATGGATAATGAAAACGTGAATTCACTACAACTCAAGAATATAGATAATGAAAACATGAATTCACTACAACTCGGGAATATAGATAATGAAAACGTGAATTCACTACAACTCAAGAATATAGATAATGAAAACATGAATTCACTACAACTCGGGAATATAGATAATGAAAACGTGAATTCACTACAACTCAGGAACGTGGATAACGAAAACATGAATTAACTACAACTCAGAAACGTGGATAGAGAGATGATATAAAATGTTTGCAACTGTATGCTATCTGTAAGAGTTTCATTAAAGTCTAGCCCCCCAGTAGCTCAGCGGTATGTCTGCGGACTTACAACGCTAGAATCCGGGTTTCGATACCCGTGGTGGGCAGAGGACAGATAGCCCATTGTGTAGCTTTGTGCTTAACTTCAAAAAAACAAAAAAAAACAAATTAAAGTCTAAAATTCCATAAATCATGAACAGTTGTATGGTTACATGTATTTAGAAACAATGTGATCTATATTCTTTTACAAAAGGTTCTGCAATAACACATTAAATATTTTTGCAAGTTTTTATGAAAACGTAAGAAAAATGACTTTTTTTATTAGTTTCTCAAGTAATGAAAAATAAAGAAGCTTAGGGATCGATGTCATCAGGCAATCTCACAAACAGAATAGCGAACTCGTACACAAGAGCTACATCCCCATCATGAAAGACTTATTGCCTTACAAGCAAAGAGAATATTTGTTTTTGGGAAGATCGAATAATATTAATATTTTTTCATTATTCACATGTATCAGTTACTTGTTTTACTGAGAGGACTGTAAGACCCAAAGGAAACATGTCGAAAACATAACTTATATATAATGTACAACAATAAATATATGTACTTCCTTTTAATGACATCTACAGTATATTGGAGGTTACCAAAGTTTTGCTTTCTCTGATTTTTTCTTTGTTTTTAATACACCTTTAACAAACTTTGGAGTTTAACATTTACTTAGAATTATATTTTAATTCACATTAACTTAGTTATGGAGAGCAGGTTATTTGTGCGTACACTAGTGACTAAAGACAACAAATTCAAAACTGTTATAATTCCAAACAGAAAATAAAAGTTTGATCTATCTGAAATAATATAGAGATTTTTATCTTTTAACAACCTTTCCAACTTAGCTATATGAAACTCGTACCTGGTAAAGTTTGATGATATTTGGGTGCGACAGTTGTTTCATTATCTGAACTTCTCGGTACACTTTCTCCAAGTTTACTTTATCCAGATGAGACTTGTCGATAATTTTGATAGCCACCTAGTAAAGAAAACTAAATTTAGTATTTTAATATCCCTGACCAACAGATAAAACATGGAACATGATTGTTTGACTTTCGCGCAAAGCTACACGAAGGCTATCTACGCTAGCCGTCCCCAATTTAGCAGTGAAAGACTAAAGGGAAGACAGCTAGTCATCACCACCCACCACCAACTAGTCATGTCGGGCCAGATAGAATGTCCGTATACATTAAAGGGTAGAAAAGTTTAATTTCTTCCCCTAACCACCAGGGCATGCCGGGCCAAATAGAATGACCGTATACATTTAAGGGTAGAAAAGTTTAATTTCATTTCTCTTCCCCTAACCACCAAACCATGCCGGACCAGATAGAATGACCGTATACATTTAAGGGTAGAAAAGTTTAATTTCATTTCTCTTCCCCTAACCACCAGGCCATGCCGGGCCAAATAGAATGACCGTATACATTAAAGGGTAGAAAAGTTTAATTTCATTTCCCTTTCCCTAACCACCAGGGCATGCCGGGCCAAATAGAATGACCGTATACATTAAAGGGTAGAAAAGTTTAATTTCATTTCCCTATAATTAAAGACTAAAATATCATGCCTCCTCACAAAGGATGATTACTTGCTATTCTTGTATGAATCGTTGGTGAATTATTAAATAATAGTTATTTTACTTTCAGAAAACAATTCGTCCTGTTCATAAAACTATACCGAAATATCATGCCTCCTCACAAAGGATGATTACTTGCTATTCTTGTATGAATCGTTGGTGAATTATTAAATAATAGTTATTTTACTTTCAGAAAACAATTCTTCCTGTTCATAAAGAAGTCTAAAAACCGCACACCATTTACATTCCAAAGGTTTTTTTGGCGAAAATACGAAGCCTTGCTATCATAGTTACCTAAAATATGGCAAGCACAAGAGGGGCTTCAAGTTCTAAAATAAAACTTTCCTGTAGCTCTTCTAAATATTACCACTGTGGTGTGGAGCCTTGTGTCACGACCTTGGACTTCAGACTAGTAGTGTTAAAACCCTTGTTTGTTTCAAGAAAGTACATGTACAAACACTGAAAAAATCTGAGTAATAAAGAGAGGAATAAATAGACATAACTAGAATTATTTTTCGCACCTCTTTTTTTAGAAAGAAGTGAAAAAAAAAGAATAACATCCAGCAAAATAGGAAACTTTCAAAAGAAACTTTTCCTCAGAACAATGAAGCCATTAAGTGAAAACCGGTATATATAAGTATGTATTTTTGACATTGTTCTTTCAGGAATATACACTATTTATAATGATTTATTAATTTATTAGACCTTTCTCTAATATCGGGTTGGACCATATTTCTGTGAGATGCTAGCCTGCACTCCACAAAATGTCACAGGCGGTTCGACATAGAACATGGTAAGCAAATGGTTCACTCAAGTTCGTAAAGGATTACAGGGTAAATGTGACATTCAATTTCCTTTCAGGCAAACTCAGTTGTGCAGGTCAAAGACGATTAACTACCAACTAGTCTAGGGCAATATGAATGCAGTAGATTGTTCCATTGTCCATCACGTTCCACTGCAGCATTTTAGGATGACTAGAATAACACTTTGTTCTTCCTTCTTACAACGGAATCACAGACTCATTCCCTATCATGAAAACCTTCTCAACACTTTTACATCATTCCCCAACATCTTGAATTTCTATAAAACAAAGTAGATACATATACGAACTTTAAGTATTATTTACCCATATATCTTTCTGCACACTATATTTTAAACACTTTATGGTGAAAAGATACTATAGTATGAGATTAACGATACGTACGTTTGAACTACGTTTTTTGAGTAAAGTACTGACATTAACAATAAACTAAAATACACTCCCGAAACAAAAAAATCAATTACTGCATACAATCACTTGTAGCTTATGATGACTCAACCTGGTATGAGGTGTGATAATTGGATGTAAGCACACACCGTAAATATATGATTAGTTATATAAAACATACAGAAGAAATGTTTTGTCCAATATATGTGATATTTACTCGTCTTATCACCCTTTCAATAGGGACTAAGGTTATTCTTCTTGTCTTGTCAACGTCCTGTGGTGTCATTTGGCCCTTCTTATTATATATAAATGGAGGTACGTTCAAGAATAATCCTTCAGGATAATATCCTCTACATTAAATTCCTTATCTATCGTTATGCAATCTCCTGGGCTTAGATTTTCCAGTATAACAAAACTATACCGAACCCGAACTTTGTCACTCTGATAGTCTGGCCACAGTCTAGAATATACGGATGTAACCATGAAGAGTTGCACAAACCAACACTTTGAAGTTGTTATAATGTTTGTGTAACTCTCTGTGTAGCAAGAGCTGAAGGTTTTGGATCTTTACTTCAGCACAAACAATTATTAGTCTTATGTTTGGATAAAGTGAAAATCCTTAATAACTGATATTTTCCTTAATAACTGATGATGTAGGAAATCGTGACAGAAGTTGTAGTTTATAGTACAGAAAAGTTATCTAAGTTGTACAACAACAGGAAAGGTAAGCTTGAGAGATATTAAAATTTCTGTTTGTTTACTTTTATTATTGGAATTCCCAGTCTTAAGACGCATAAGTCGGGATATGTTTTGCTCTAGGGTAATATGATATTTTCGAAAAACCGTTTACGTTTTATTGCATCAGTAAGTTTTGTGCCTTTCCAAAATGTCATATTACATGCTTTTTCTTCGAAGTATGAGCAGAGTGATGTAAGTATTGTGTAAGAAGGTAAAACTGTATAATAAATAAACGTACGATTATCGTTAGATACTTTGAAATTCAATCTTTTTTTTTTTCGGAAGCAATTTCTAGCTCTTTTTTCGATTATTCATTATATTTCTCAATTCAATACTGAATTCTTTCTTTCTTTCTGAAGGTCACAAAATGTAGTTTTTATCTGGCATTCTGCCATACATTGGTTTAATTTTTCCCAAAAACGATAATGCCACAGAAACCCTGGAATGTTCATTCACACATGCAAGCTTGTTGAATTCATATTAGAACCTAAGAAGACAAAAAGAAAAACAGATATTTAAATTTTTTCTACTCAGTAATTCTTGTATGAGCTTATTGCAAGTATATTCATAATTTCTAATCCGAAATAGAAATGAATCAATTAACAGTAAGTATATGTGATAATTGTTACACTGTTGATACTGACTTATGATAATTGTTACATTGTTGATACTGACTTATGATAATTGTTACACTGTTGATACTGACTTATGATAATTGTTACATTGTTGATACTGACTTATGATAATTGTTACACTGTTGATACTGACTTATGATAATTGTTACATTGTTGATACTGACTTATGATAATTGTTACATTGTTGATACTGACTTATGATAATTGTTACACTGTTGATACTGACTTATGATAATTGTTACATTGTTGATACTGACTTATGATAATTGTTACACTGTTGATACTGACTTATGATAATTGTTACATTGTTGATACTTATGATAATTGTTACACTGTTGATACTGACTTATGATAATTGTTACACTGTTGATACTTACTTATGATAATTGTTACATTGTTGATACTGACTTATGATAATTGTTACATTGTTGATACTGACTTATGATAATTGTTACACTGTTGATACTGACTTAAGGTTTACATACTTTTAAATTAAAGTAAACGTTTATACATCACGAAGAAGAATTTCATGAAGTGAAAAAGTGTTATTTCTAAAATTTAGTGACCGTCTTTAGAAACACTAGGCACTTTACAGATATTACACAAAAGAGCTACACCGAAATGCACTTTTTTGTTAATTCTCGCAAGTCCACAAAGTATTTAAAGGAAGTTATGTTCTCTGATAGAATGTGAAAGCATAAGTGTTTTGAGATATTTCAATAATGCTGTTTTAGGCATATTTCATTCTTCTTTCATGATGTTTCAGTTATGAAATTCTATAATATCTAATCTGGGTCTGTCTAAGACGGTTGTAAACGGTCTACTAAACAATCGTATTGCATATACACTCTGATACAAGAGATTGGGTTGGCTGCACATTTTATATTTAGTCATCACTATTCTTAAAAAAAAATCACCGTTTAATTGTTTTAACGGTCATCTGCTAGCTAATCAGAATGTTTGATCATCAGAAATTAATTTGTATAAGTAAAACCCGAATGAGAGTGGAATTTAACATCTGATTCTGCTTAATGGGAAGGGTATGTATCAGCTCTTTCTAACAAGAACTATTCATATTCTCCTCGGACCATAAAGATAAATTCAGATCGGGGACTTAGTATTTCCACGAAGGAGACATTCTTTGTATTTAATAACATTGAAAAACAAACAATATGGATCAAGACGTTTGGCACAATGAAAAACCAAAGTCTGTAAGTACTCTTGGAATCATAAATGCTATAAAACGAATTCCTCTGGTAGAAATTATTTAACATAGTCATTGACAAATACAGAATTCCTCTGGTACGAATTATTTAATATATCCATTGACAGGTACAGAATTCCTCAGGTACGAATTATTTAACATAGTCATTGACAATTACAGAATTCCTCTGGTACGAATTATTTAATATAGCCATTGACAAATACTTAATTCCTCTGGTACGAATTATTTAAAATAGTCATTGACAAATACATAATTCCTCTGGTACGAATCATTTAACATAGTAATTGACAAATACATAATTCCTCTGGTACGAATCATTTAACATAGTAACTGACAAATACAGAATTCCTCTGGTACGAATTATTTAAAATAGCCATTGACAAATACAGAATTCCTCTGGTACGAATTATTTAACATAGTCATTGACAAATACATAATTCCTCTGGTACGAATCATTTAACATAGTAACTGACAAATACAGAATTCCTCTGGTACGAATTATTTAAAATAGCCATTGACAAATACAGAATTCCTCTGGTACGAATTATTTAATATATCCATTGACAAGTACATAATTCCTCTGGTATGAATTATTTAACATAATCATTGACAATTACAGA
The DNA here is from genome assembly GCF_000517525.1 of Limulus polyphemus. Classification (NCBI taxonomy): domain Eukaryota; kingdom Metazoa; phylum Arthropoda; class Merostomata; order Xiphosura; family Limulidae; genus Limulus; species Limulus polyphemus. The sequence continues at coordinate 49,003 of NW_013668353.1, read as the reverse complement.
ATTCCTCTGGTACGAATTATTTAACATAGTCATTGACAAATACAGAATTCCTCTGGTACGAATTATTTAACATAGTCATTGACAAATACAGAATTCCTCTGGTACGAATTATTTAAAATAGTCATTGACAAGTACAGAAATCCTCTGGTACGAATTATTTAATATAGCCATTGACAAATACAGAATTTCTCAGGTACGAATTATTTAACATAGTCATTGACAAATACAGAATTTCTTTGGTACGAATTATTTAATATAGTCATTGACAAATACAGAATTCCTCTGGTACGAATTATTTAACACAGTCATTGACAAGTACAGAAATCCTCTGGTACGAATTATTTAATATAGCCATTGACAAATACAGAATTTCTCAGGTACGAATTATTTAACATAGTCATTGACAAATACAGAATTTCTTTGGTACGAATTATCTAATATAGCCATTGACAAATACAAAAAAAAAAGACATGTAGTTTTGATATCATAAAACTTTAAAAGTTGAAAAATGCGAAATAAAGTGATTAGTATTGTTATATCCTTTTTAGTCTTGACCATGAAGGTCCAAAGTACTGCTCTTGAGGCTTTTTATTTCTAACCTTGTCACATCTACTTCCTATGTCGAAGTAGAAACCTTCCCATAATAAAGCAATGAATAACCACACCTACCAATGGGCTATTTATGTGACACCATAATATGACATCGTTCATACCAAATAAGCTCATGAGGTGCAATTACCAGAATTTTCCCACATATTTTATCATAATATCGGTTCTGAAAACAGAGTGGTATTGACTTGTTTATAATACACTGGTTGCAACAAGAATTGTCGAAAGAAATAAAAATGTGAGAAAATGTTTAAGATATGGCTCTGTACAAAGTCCGGACCAGTTCAGTAAACACAGTAGATACTGGATGTTAGTTAGTGGTCGGAATTTAGTGGTCTAGGTGTAAAAAATGTGTAAATACGTATGAACACGAGTATGTGTTATAACTCCCCCCCCCCCGGTGGCACAGCGGCATGTCTGCGGACTTACAACGTTAGAATCCGGGTTTCGATACCCGTGGTGGCCAGAGCAAAGATAGCCCATTTTGTAGCTTTGTGCTTAATTACAAACAAACAAACATGTTATAACTATTTACTCGTGAATGCTTAATTTTTAGTTATTTTTTTAAACATCCCCCAATAAATAATATATATATAGACAAACAATGATTTCTAGTACTGAAAATGTTATCAAATTGATATATATATACTTGCACATCACATTTGCTAAGCTTCTCCGTAAGCCTCGTATATTCTTTCAAGTGGAAGGGAAAGACAATTTAAATTTTGTAGATTTAAACGATGCACTTTAGAAAACCAGAAACTTATCAAATTACTCAACTGGTACACATAAAGCCACTGTCATTTATTTGGCTTTCCAATTAAGCTATGTGTTAGTTTAAACAATCTTATTTCGATTCAGAGCAGTGGATTACTTGACAACTTCAACATTTCCAGTCAAATTACACGTTTCCCCTTCAAGCCAGTTATAAACAACTGTCAGATTTACGCAGTTTGGTATCTGCTTTTTTTTATTGGTTATAAATGTATACTTAAGAAAAGTAGTCGTAATTGGACAATAGATTTCAAAAGAATGGAGTAGTAAAATATATTGATATCTCAGCAAATAAAAAAGTGGGATTATAAAATAAATAATATTAAAATTTGAATTATAAATTACGTTGTGATGCCAATTTTATTGACACGCAATGATAATACAGCTGTTTAATTAAATTTTAAAAATAACTAAAACATTGTGACATGCGTCCTTTGACTTTTCCGTAGAGAAAGGGTTATCGAAAAAGTCTGCACAAAGTAAAATAGATTAGGATATTATATTAGGGGACTTTGAAATTAAATATAAGTAAGGGCTAGTGAACATATTAGAGGTCTACAGAGACATATTTGTTGGAAAAGGTGATCCTAGTAGTTGCACAAAAAGTGAAAACGTGTGTGTTTTTTATACCAAAGTCACAACGAGCTATCTATTGTGTCTACTAAGGAGTATCGTACCTCTGACTTTAGCATTGTAAATCCGCAGACCTACCGCTGCCCTACCAGGGGACTAAAGTTTGTTTGTTTGTTATGAATTTCGCGGAAAGCTACACCAGGGCTCTCTGCGCTAGCCGTCCCTAATTTGGCAGTGTAAGACTAGATGGAAGGCAGCTAGTCATCAGCACCCACCGCCAATTCTTGGGCTACTCTTTTACCAACGAACAATGGGATTAACTGTCACATTATAACGCCTCCACGGCTGAAAGGACGAGCATGTTTAGTGTAACAGGGATTCGAACCCCCGACCAGCAGCTTGCGAATAGAGCGCTCTAACCACCTGCACATTCCGGGCCGGGGGCCAAAGTGAAACATAAAATTGTTTTAAACAGTGTCAGAGAAGCATAGTAGTGTAGTCCTTATTTCTGGAGTTTTGATTTACAACATTTTCATCCCCTGCATTTCTATCAATATATATAAATAACTAATTTACACCAAATGTATCCATTTTAAATAATATTTAGAAGCTGCTCAAGTTAGCTGGAATTTTACTTTGTAGCTTGCATTTTATCTGAATATTTTATAATGTACAAGAATATTCTAAGTAATTTTGAAAGATTCTAGATTATTATGGAATGTTCTAGCATATTACCATAGAATATTCTAGCCCATTCTGGAACATTGTAGCTTTGTCGGTAATATTCCAGAGTATTCCACATTATTCAGAATGCGCAAGAATATTCCATATATAAATCATCCATGCCATCAGTATTTACTCCTAGAATATTCTGTATGACATGACAGTAATTTCTACAATTTCTGTGAGGATATGTCTGTATTTAAGACGACTTTTCTGTGTCATTTCAGCCGACACTGTGTTGGCATATCATTCTAAATGGATACTGCAACAAGAAGTAAGAATACACTTTATTTTCCCGGTTCACTAGAAACTAAATTAATAGGAAGTAAAGCTATGTGTGTTTTTCTACCATAACAAAACATTAAAGAAGGCAGTTCATGAAAACTCAAAGTCTGTGATCAAGAAGGCTGCAACTTTCTGTATAAGGCTCGAGTTCCAATTCGTCCAGAACATCATGCCATTAAAAAATGGATTTCCCTTTTGAGAAATGGGCAAACCAAAGAAAAATCAAAAAAGGAAACTGAAACACTGCGAGCTAATGAAGCAGTGTTTGTCAGTAATCTGAATGAAGTTTTTTGACATCACTCATAGGGATGTCTTGATTCTGATAAATATCCTAGAAGACAAGGACTTTCTTCTTGCCCAGAGAGAAAGAGAACATCATGAGTGCATGAGCCAGGTAGATAAGATTCTTTCTTTAAAATAATCAAGGGTTGAGAAAAGAAGAGAGACAAGTATAGAGAGGAAACGGTATGAGAATAGGAACAGTAGACTTTGAATGAAGCTGTCAGTTGTTGAGAATCTTCCCACAGCAGTAATGATGAGGTTGGTGGATACAGTACCAACAACAGTGATGAGGAAAGAGAAGCGATTAGAGAATCGTCATCTCCTAAACCCAAAAAGAGAGCAAAAAGAGAAATTATCACTCTCAGTTTGGCAGCAGTTATGGGCAGAACCAAGTTGAATGACAGAAAGACAAGATCTATCCTTACTTCCACAGCTCACAGCCTTAGTCATGATGTGCAGTAGCTAACCTTCAACTATTCCTTGATCCAAAGATATCAATATTACTTCTATGAATAATTTGTCAAAACTTAAAGGAACAATTTCAGCCAACAATTTCACGTTTAAATCACTGAGATAGAAAACTCCTTAATGATCTCACAGGGAAAGAATAAGTGGATGACCTGCCAGTGATCCTGTCTGAAGCAGGAGTAAACCAACTTCTAGGTGCTTCAAAGTTGGTTTCTAGCACTGGAGATGCTCAAGAGTGGGGAGTCATTGATCATGAAAAAGCAGTATCTACAGGGACAAAACAAGCAATGGTAAAGGCACTAAATGAGAAGGAATGCATAGATGAGCTTCAAAAGCACATCCAGCTGAATATCAAAATGTCTAAGGGCATGGAAATTGAAAATTTCATAATGAACACTACATAATTCTTCATATTCCTTTAAATTCCATCTGGATTACGACCCAGAGTCATGAGAGTTCAAAAAGAACTAAAGAAAGGCACTACAGATAGTTCAACATTTGAATGTGGTAAATAACAATTCTGGAAGGATTGCTCTTATTAGGGTATATAATTCTATCATAGCAAAGAAAGAAGAACATAAACAATTCCTCCTTCAAGTTGTGTTAGATCACAGAAAACGTTTTCCTAACAGAAAAAATAAACAATAACAATGCAAAAGTGACTACCCACAAAAAATCATATAATTATACTTTTGTTCATGCAATAAAGCAACAATATACTTTAAATAAATCACATAGTATTGTTACGTATCTGCTTGTTTGATAATTTCCCATAAAATTTCTTTCCGAGAAACTTCAGCGATACAAGTCCTT
>NW_013668353.1:43890-44466 GCF_000517525.1 Limulus polyphemus | reverse complement strand
CGCTATAATTCACAGCAATTCACACAATTTACTTACGGTACCTACTGCTCGCTTGACTCGAATTATTTCTCTTCAATCTATCTCCAGCTTATATACTAAAAAAGAGAGAGCGCCTAGAACGGACTAGAGTTGCCAGGAAAAGTCAAGATCCTTCGAGAATATCATGACGTGTTACCAGCGTCACGTGACTTCCGCTATCGTAACACTACCCCTTCCTTAGTATTCTTCGTCCCCAACAATGGCCACTTACATTAAACCAATAGATAATTAACAATAACTTGATTAAATGTACAGAATTTACAAACACAAAATTTAAAATACAACAAAGTATCTTAATTTCACAGGACGTATCTTCTTCCGTACTGGTCTCTGTCTCATTGGCTTCTGCTTCACGTGGGGTTCATCTGCTCCATCAGGAAATGTTCCATTATCGGTAACAGTCACATCAGTGTTAGTTACTGCATCAAGGGCTTCACTGTTTCCCTTCTCAAAACCGGGTACAGTTTCTTCTTCGACAGTGGCTTTTTCAGGTAATACGTCTTCAGCAGCGTCATTTGTTCTGTTGTTCACTTCTTT
>NW_013668353.1:41825-43388 GCF_000517525.1 Limulus polyphemus | reverse complement strand
AGACGATCCACTATGTCATATGGGCCTTCCCATGGAGAAGACAACTTAGGAGACTTCAGTAGATCCCCTATCATATTTTCAGGCAACTCTTCGTAAGGTGGGCGTCCTGTTATCAGGTCCACTGGCAACCGAAGTTCCCGACCAAACATCAACTTTGCTGGAATGCATCCAGTGGCTTCATGCTCTACTGTTCTATAGGTCATCAACAGTGGAGGAAGTAAGACATCCTAGTCATCTGAACGGCTATTGCAAAACTTTGCCAATTCCTGTCCAAGTGTCCATTTGTACTTTTCTACTATCAGACTGTGGGTGAAGTGGCGTTGCCCTGGTCTTTCGTATGCCAAACAACTTGCAGCATTCATGGAACACAGCTAATTCAAAGTTACGGCCTTCATCCGAATGCAGTTCATATGGCATACCAAATCTGAAGAAGAAATCACTAATAGCTGAAGCTACAGTTGTAGCTTCCTGCTTTGGTATTGCATATGCCTCAGGCCACTTGGTGAAATAATACATCACCACACAAATGTACCTGTTTCCAGCACGAGTTTGGGGCAAAGGACCGGAAATGTCAACGGCTAATCTTTCCATTGGTTTGCCAACTTGATATAACTTCATTGGAGCACGTCCTTTATGCTTGGGTCCCCTTTTAGCACATGTACTGCATGTTTTGCACCATTTTTCCACATCTTGCCTCATACCCATCCAGTAAAATCTCTGTCGTAGGTGACTCAATGTCTTCTTAACTCCAAGATGTCCTTCTGTTAAACTCTCATGGGATTGACGCAGCACAACTTCCCGTAATTTTCTCGGTGTTTGCCAGGTCGTCACTTTCCCATCTGCAGTTTCCCATCTCCAGAGAAGAATACCATCTTCAAGCTTCAACTGGTCCCATTGTGCCCAATAGTTCTTTGTCACAGAGCTTAGGTTAGACACCTTCTCCCAAGCAGGATGCAAAACACTTGCTTTTAGAAAATCAATTATTGGCTTCAAATCTTGGTCTTTCTCCTGCTCTGCCACCACATGTTCGTTTTCACTCACTTTCTGAGACAACACTCCTCCAATTCCGAGATTACTAGCATCACAATCCACTATGTACGGCAGTGAGGGATTTGAAAGCTTTAAAAGTGAAGCTGAGGCCAATTTTTCTTTCAATGTCTTGAAAGCATGCTGGCAAGAAACTGTCCATTCGAACTTCTGGCCTTTTTTTGACAAATCATGTAGTGGAGCAGCTATAGTTGCAAAGTCCTTCACAATCTTCCGGTAATAGGTACAGAGTCCCAAGAAACTTTTTAACTCTCCCACATTGTCTGGTGTTGGCCAATCACGCACTGCTTTCACCTTGTCAGGATCAGTTCGCACACCATGCTCACTTACAATGTTACCTAAATAAAGCATCTCTTTTTGGAACAAGTGGCATTTCTTGGGATGGAGTTTGAGGTATGCTGCTTTCAAACGCTTGAATACTTCCACTAGCCGTGACATTTCCTCATCAAACGTTGTTGCAAACACAATGACATCATCCAGGTACACTAGGTCTATCCTCTATTGTAGGCTTTCCAG
>NW_013668353.1:35124-41815 GCF_000517525.1 Limulus polyphemus | reverse complement strand
AAATGTTACTGGAGCAATACTAAGCCCGAATGGCGTCACACAGTATTACCAGAAACCTTGACCATAACTGAATGCAGTCTTAGGTTTATCTGCTTCAGCCATTTTCACTTGATGGAAACCCGACTTTAAGTCCAGAGTTGAAAACCACCTGGCTCCACTTAGATCATCAGCAGTATCATCAATTCTTGGCAGCGGGTATGAATCCTTTTCAGTTATACTCTTAAGAGCCCTGAAGTCCACACAGCATCCTTCTTCTGGACTAACACGACGGGAGCTGACCAGGGACTATCCTATTTCTCGACTATCCCTTCCTTAATTAGACCATCCATGACCTTCTCCATCTCTTGTCGCTTTGCTGGAGCTATTCTCCTCGGAGGGATCTTTATTCGACGGTGATTGCCTATGTTTATTCTGTGCTCTACAAGGTCTGTTCAGCCGAGGTCATGATCTCGTGTTACCAGAGTCACGTGACTTCCGCTGTCATAACAGTATATATATATATTACCAGACCACTGCAGTCTAGAAATTTAACTTCATTAAGCAACCTTTAAATACTGTCAAAATAGATGAAGTTTGACGTTTAATGGTTTTTTGTACATTGGAACACAATTAGGGGGCGAGAGCTTTAGAATTTCTAACCTGAAATTTTACCTGTAAATAAGGACCACCCTAAAGCACAGAGCATGCATAAAGGACATGCTCAAACAAGGAATTATAAAAGATAGTAGCATTGCTTATACAGCTTCAATTGTGTTAATTCCTAAAACAGATGGTAAATTAAGGTTTTGAAGTGATCTTAGAAAATGGAATTCAGTAACTGTCAATGACTCATTACTGTTTCAAGAGATATTAGACAGTTTATGTAAGAAAAAGTAAGTACATATCGTCCATGGACTTGCAAAGTAGCTATTGACATGTTGTTGTTGAAGAAGATAAAGCAAAAACTGCATTTATATTATCATCAGGAAAATAGTAGTTCAAGAGATTTTTTTTTGGTTTACATAATGTTCCTTTTTTAAAAGAGATGACATCATAGTTTTTAAGTAAGTTTGAAATAACACTTGTATCTGATATACAGATGTTATGAATCTGATATACAGAAGGCAAATTTAAAATTAAACCTAAGCGTCTATTCATTAGAAGCGAGGTAGATTATTTAGTTCATTTCGTAACTGTAGAAGGTACAAAACCTGCCCTTAAAAACTTAGAAGTCTGTAAGAATTATCTAGTACCAGCATAATCATGCATTTTTTAGTTTTTTTAGAATTTTTAGAGATGATTAATCCCACATTTTCTAATACTTGCAAGCTCTATAACACAAATGAGGAAGGTCTTGGTTTCCAATAGGTATATAAAAGACAAGAAGCATTCAAAAAGTAAGGAGATTCACTACTTACGGCGCTAATTTTGGGTTACCCTTATTTCTATAAAGAATTCATTTTAAATAAAGATACTTCAGACTATACAATAGGAGCATTCATATTTCAGTTAGGTGATAAGGGAAATAATACACCATAGTATATCAAAGCAGATAGTAAAGAAAAGCTTAAATAAGTCATCCAATTTTAATGTTTATCAATATTACATGGCACCTAGACATTCCATTGTTACCTGTACAGTGGGAAATCTACCATAATTACAGATAATGCACCCTTATGGTGGCTAATGACACTGAGAGGCCCATCATCTAGGTTAGCAAGGTGGATGCTATTATTAAAAGACTACAATTTTGAAGAAATGCATAGAAGAACAAGAAAATATTCTAATGTAAATGCATTAAGTAGGGTTAGAGGAAGAGATTCAATAGATTACTCATAGTAAATCATCTATTAACAAAATTAAGAAAATATAGATAGAGTGAAGATGGCTATGAAGAAGTTTAGGATTTAGATCATATTACAAGTGAAAGTAAGAAATATGTAACAGTAAGTTCATTAAGAAACAGAGTAAATTACAACAGGAAGAAACCGAATATCTATTAGATACGGATGTGTTATGAGTACTTGTCATGATACTCCTTTTACTGTTCATTTAGTATTTCCAAAAATATATAGTAGGATAAATAAGATTTTATTTTGGGAAAATATGTGAAAGTATATAAAAACTTTTGTAAATCATATATTGAATGTCAAAAACGTAAGGTCAGTCCACATTTAAGGAATGTTCCTTTACAAAGAATGTCCAGTTTAAGTATGCCATTCCAAATGATAACTATTGGTATTTCAGAGTCATTACCAACACCAGGAAATAAATAAATATATATATATTAGTCATTACAAACAATTTAACCAAGTTTAGAGAAGCAATATGTTTTCCACACTAGAAAGTAGAAACTATTGTAAAAGCATTTGTAAATCAAATTGTAGCTCAATATGGAATATCATAATGTTTACCGAGAGATGAAAGTGCATGTTTCATTTCAAAATTAAAAGAAATGAACATGTGACTTACTAGGTGAAAAGAAAACAGAGACAACTTAATTATTATCCAGCTGTTAATGGATTAATAGAAATATTCAATGAATCTTGTTGGACATGCAAAGTAGATCAGAAAACATGGGATGGGCAAGTTCAACTGGTGTTATTAACTTAGAAAAGCACAGTAAATGAATCTACTCAAAAGTGTTCTTTCTTTTTTACTACATGGAAGAGAGGTGCTGTTGGCAAACCGGGACATATTGCTTCCAAGGAAGATGAATTATGCAATAGATGAGGACTTTAAAGCAGAAATGCTACAGAAAATGCAAACAACATTTGAAATAGCAAATGAACATTTAAACCAGGCAGCTGAAAGTAAAGAAAAGCAGGTAGATAAAAACCCAAACATTAATGAAATTAAGTTAGGAGATAAGGTACTATTATACGCCTCCACTGTTAATAGGTGAAATACTTTAAAAAACTAAATTATGGAATGACCCCTTTACAGCACTCAGACAAACGAGACCAGTGGATTTCATAATACAAGAAATATATGGTAAAGGTACACAGTTGGTACAAGTCAATGGGTTAAAAAAAGGTTAAAGAAACTAAACCATATGAAAATGAAAAATTATCTGAAGTATCAAATACAGTTAAACAAATCTGGAAAGATAAAAGATAGGAAAATTAAGAACAATTAGTAGAGAGGAGTACGAGGTGAATAAATAGAGGATGAAATTGTAGGTCTTTCATATGATAAAAATAACAAGATTACAGACATTGAGGTGATAACAGTAGATGTGAGCCAAATTCGTGAACAGAGAAGATATATAAATATCACAAGAAAACACAGTCAAACTGAGTAATATAGATACGCAAAGTCCATCAGTAATGGCAGACAGCAAACACAAGCAACAAGAAACCATGATTATTGCGAGGATAAGCATCTGAAAAACTCTGGATCAAAGACTTGCCTATTAGAATCCAAGACAGGTCAGATTCGATACTCATGTTAGAAGACACTCCACGTGAGAAAATATCCATTCAATAAGTACAAGAACAAATAATATACTTATAAGCAATTAATCAGGAAATATTATGAAGAGGTAAGTGCCCTTTTCATAGAGTTAAGTGATATTAAAGACAGTGTTTCTATTGTAGATAGAAATAGACAAGGGGATTAATGAATGTTGGAGAAAGTATTGTAGAGATCCTATTCAGTACTATGACCACAAACAGTTTAAGACAGTAAATCATCCGGAAATTAAACAAGTACCAAATGCATTATTAGATATAACTAATGAATAAATACATGTAAGAGCAGAACAGAGATTCATAGGTTAGGAGAAGAAATGATCATTAATGTAAGAACTCTGAATAATCTGTAACAGTTAATTAGCCAGATAAGTGCAAACACTCAGCTTAGCAGCTGATACAAGTGAGTTCATACTTCTTATTTCCTAGTAAATTAGAAAGAGTATTAGATGAAATTGAGAAGAGATTAGCACCACATTTATAATTTGTAATTTCTACCCATGGTGACCAAATTATACAATAATATTATACAAATTATACAATATAGTTCCATTGCCATTAACTTTAAATAATTCTTTTCAATGACAATAAAAACTAAAAATCTGGGTAATAGATGGGTATCTCATCAAAGAACTAGTAATGCAATCCTGTATCACTATGTGGGAGGACGTGTCTACTTTTAAACCTCCATACTCCAAATCACTGATAAGCAAAGAGAATCAGCAGCAAATAAAATAATCAACAAAGTCTTTACATCAGCTAGAGAAGGTGGACCAGGAAATGGCATATGAGCAGCTCTACTCCATCTGACTGGAAATCCATGGAAATTATGACATGTCATACACAAAGAGATGGGAAATGGCCAAACTTATTGGGGTACTGGCAACCATATTATGCATATATCTAGAGGAATTTGACTACTACCTCTCTTAAGTGGTTAGATCTTACTCCTATAACCTTCCCACTTCACCCCCGGGACAGTGACCACTGTAACTTGCATCTGATCAGCGGATTGTATGATTGGGGACACAAGCCACTCATTAATATCATGTTCGAGCATTTGGAGTCCTAACTATACAAGTAATCGTATGCATGCTTATGTAAATCACACACACACATTTATATACAATGATGATTTCGTCTTTTCGTGGTTTTATTTCATACTCTAAGTTTTTCATAAGATATGTGTAAGGTATCTGATATGATATGTATCATTTCAGCCTGTAGTACATTGAGGGAAGTAATAAATAATAAATATCTACATATGGAAGATTATTACTTCTGATTTCATAATAAAAGATTGAACTCTATTTCAAGACAGAGTATGTAGCAGTATGTTTGGTTGTACCCATAGTGTTATAATACTGTCAGATGAGATGAATTTCTGTATTATTTGAAGCGAAAAATGAGTTGTGGGGTCTTGTTGAATTTATTGAAAAAGTTTTTGTTCCAATGAAAATGTTTGCAGGAGGAATGAATGAAGCAAGTACATGTGAGGTATAGAAGGTTATAGTGAAAATTATGAATATACAAAATTTATTTCAAGTTGGCTAATAGTAAATAATGAGGATATGTCGGTGTAGTTCTCTAGCAGTACTCTCATTACAGACATGTGGAGTTAGGAAACAGCTATAAAGAACAAGGTTATAAGATCAGTTAAACAATCACATGTAAAGATAAACATACTTCACTTTCATTATATGGGTGACACTTTAATATATAAGTAGGTAAGATGTTTATATCAATGCACGGCTTCCCATCGTGAGAACGTAGATAAATGTATCACATTTTCGGGAAAGGTCCTCACACTACACCAAACTGTCAAGAAAATAAATGGCAGATCATTAACTTGAGGTTATGATGTAAATGACTAAACCAAACAGCAGCTAAAACTGGGATCGAGCAAAAAAAGAATTTATCAAACTTTGAAAACCACAGAAATCCAAAATGGGTCGTTTCTCCTTATTTCTTGCCAATTTTGTTTTCATTTATTTCTGAATAATCGTACCCAGCATCTATACAACCTATTACATTCACACCATTTATTTTTAGTGTTGGGTGGGGCAGATCCATTTTACTTGTAGTTAAATAATTGATAGAGGGTTTTACTTACAAGGGATTCAAAACTTCCTCCTTTGGCCCTTGCTCTCGTTTCCTGATCCCTGTTCTTCGTGTCTTTGTTTCTTGTTTACATGTTTTACTTTTTAGGACAATACATAGATATATGCCCCATTTCAGCATTCACTAATGTTAATCACTTCTCTAATAACAGTTTCTTGTTTATTCCTTGGCCATTATTCACACTGTTTTATACATTTTAGCACATCAACAATAGATACATCAAAGTGACATTCCAAGTATTATCGTAAATAAACATGTAACTGTGATATTATACACTTCACAATTTCTGTCTCTCTAGCTTTAGGATTCCATAATTTATATGTTTCTACAGTTTTCCAAATAAACGTGTCAAATTATTCTCTGGTACTACTATGGTGCTTGCTACTAAAGAGTTATTTCGCTAATTATATGTTATTTAATATTGCTGGGTATAAGTCAGTCAAGGTTTCTTTAAATTATCCCAGTGCTCAAAAGCCATTTCTGATCCCAAAGCCTTCCACCATTCTAAAGGCCCTACCCACAAACAAGAAGCTGCAGTTTCCATGTATTTTTTCTCTGGTTCTTGATACATATAAAATTGTCTTTCCAAACTCCTACGAAATTCCAAGACATTCTAATCCGACTTCTCAACAGGGAGGGGTGGTGGTTTGACTGTGGCGACGTAATTCAAACAATTTTCCACAGGGCTAGAGGTAGAATGAGCTTTCAAAGTTTGAGGGGGGAGAGGGGGAGGAAGACTTGGTTTCTCTTGCGAGTAAATCTGTCATCATGCGTATTAGCATTTGCACATGTTCTGTCAATACTGCCACAGACTGCTTCAAACTTGCTACATCAGCATCGTTAAACTCAATAGTAACAGCTATTTTCAGCTACAAGTTATCTTATACTTAACTGAACTTAGATTATTGCTAAATTAAACACTCGACACTGAACTGAAAAATAAGCTACTTAGTCAAAATTCAAATACCCTAAATGAAAGGATCCCTGTTCGGGCACCAATGTAACAGATTAAAACAACCATCCACTGCAACCAGGATCAAACAAAAAAACGTGAAGATAGCTTTTATATGCGGAAACATCTGTTAGCTGAGTTCTTGCACATATCGTAAAATATAACG
>NW_013668353.1:31546-35114 GCF_000517525.1 Limulus polyphemus | reverse complement strand
TTGCAAAGGAAATATCTGCTGAAGCTTTTCGCCAGACACTAATCATAGGAAATAATACAGCTTATAAAATGAGTCAGATCAACGTAGGCCGGTTAGGCTATCACTGATTGGCATGTCCTTTAGCCAATCAGGAAATGTCACAGACCTACTGAAGGATGTGTAGATGTATAGGAATTCTTTTTGGCGGCAAAGGACAGATTTATGTGTTTTAATAAAGGTAGCTTCTAAAATATAGAGATGAAAGGTTGACAGGTTTGCAATAATTTTAAACCTGCTATCAGTGTAGTTGTCAGCACAAGTCGGGTTCACTAGTAAATGCTGGCCAATCGCTAATTCACATTTTGGTGGTAGAACTTTTGTTTGACAGGAGCGACATGGTAAATTCTTTTCTTTCACACTCTTAGTTCTTATGGATGTGGGTAGATGTTGTTTAATTCTATCCTGCAATCTTTGTGAAGTGCGACCTAAATACCGACATTCGCAGTGGCACGAGAATTCATAAATAACCATACTTTTCTCAGCTAACAGATGTTTCCGCATATAAAAGCTATCTTCCAATTGATAAAACTTTGTCAACCACAGAAATCCAAAATAAATCTTTCAAACAGTTGGAGTATATAGTTTATCACTTACCAAAAAACACACAGTTAATAAATATGCACCTGGCCAAGTCTTGATACTAATAGTAATGAACAATACAACATAAATATCAATATTAATAATTATTTCAATAAATAAAAGAATTAGGGAAAAGAACCAGTAGAAGAAAAACCTTATTCCATAAAAAAATGCAATATTCCAAATTTAAACAACTTCAAGATTAATATCAATATCGAGTAACAATTAGCAATAGTACATTTTTAACTATATCTCATGAACTAACTCGTTTAAGCTCAAGTTAGGGTGTTTATTTAGTTGCTTCACCACGAGATCACATCTCATGTGACTAGTTAATTTACATATTCTTTCACAAGATTAATACCTGTACATCACCACTCTGAAAAGCTTGTGTCAACTTCATAATACAAACATACTCAGATTCAATGTGCTCTAGCTAGAAGGTTAGTTGGCACTTTAATATAACTAAAAATTCATATTTAAAATCCAAGATAAAAAAATAATAAATGGATGGTAAATAAACCATAACATAATAAAAGTAGAATCTTCTATATCACAATGATAACGAGTTTAAAGTAAATTTAATATACAGGTAGTGACATGAAGTCAGAATAACGATGTCAATGAGCATGTTGCAAGTTAACAAACATCGCAACTGCTGGCATTTGAACTGCTGGTATCAGTAGCCTTCAGAAGCTGGGATCATGAGAACAATAGCTCTTGTGCAACACCGATGACCTTAGTTTTGTTACCGAGTGAATTTTAGCAACGTAGTACACATCAATAAACAAGATAACATCTATAAATTCTGTATAAAACCTAGGTAGATTTTAACAGTAGTGTGTCTGTGTCAGCCTGCGCTAAAAATGAGCTACCAGCCATCCGTGTTCTCTTCTCTACCAATAAAAGTCTAGGCTTCCTAGTGATCATAGACTTAGTTTGCAACTAAGATTTTAAAGTTTTGTGAAGTATCAGTCTTAAATGTGTTTATGTGCATTTATGAACGGGTTAAGGGGCCATAACCATGAACGTTGATACCAGGCGTTGTTCAAATTACTTTTGCTGTCCCTGCTAGACAGCTGGAACACAAACCATAGTCTTATACCTGGCTTCATACTTTTTCCTACCATCTAGTTGTCCCACAGACAGTACCTGATTCCACTAGGAAGGAATGAGGATCAAGACTGCAACATGTTCCTAAACTAAAACTGACTTGGGTTAGGTGATGATAACCATTACCTTTCACTATTAGCCTTTACCAATACTTTCCTTAGGGACTTTCATTCAGTTACAAGTTTAGTACTATTTTTAGCGTGACTTACAAAGTTAATTTCTGCCTTCCCTAATAAACTTACAGCCTGTATTTTCATGCTTTAGTATTGCAATTTCAACTGAAACAATGTTGTGAAAATATTTAGAAAACTGTGTGCTTATTAAAAATAATAAATCTGAATGACAAAAGTTATTCTATTACAACCAAACAAAACATTGGGTACACCAGATTTATACTTCTTATTATATTTAAGCTAGTGTCTGTGAATTACATGTATTACTGATAATTTCACTCACTCGTGAATATTTCAATTTAATCCAATCAAAACATGTTTTGCTGCATTCTATTCTGTATTACATGTATTTTGAGTTTGTTTCTTACTTTTATTTCTTCCATGAAAATTCACTACCCGCGATATATTATCTATATCAAAATGCATTCTGTTTGTAGTATTAATTAAAATAACAGGTGCACTGTATTTTCAAATAATATATTTCAAGTCACTTATCACGGTTAACCTCATACTCAATAATTCTCAACATCAAGATAGAGTCCATTGTCTTCAAGCCCATGTTGCCTACTGTTTGTTTATTGTATAATTAGTTCAGTCATGATATATAATGTATAATGTTAATGTATGTAAAACCAAACACACATCTATTTATTCATATACATGTATATTGCTATATATGTATAAAACCAAACACACATCTATTTATTCATATACATGTATATTGCTATATATGTATAAAACCAAACACACATCTATTTATTCATATACATGTATATTGCTATTTATGTATAAAACCAAACACACATCTATTTATTCATATACATGTATATTGTTATATATATATATATATAAAACCATTAAACTTTGTCAAATATTCAAGTAGTTTACAACAGATTGCCCCTATCTCCATCTTGGACTAACTTCCAAAGCTACAGGTAGGGGCCAAAAACCCGGGAACACCAACGTAAAGTCACTTAATATGGTGTTGGGCCACTACGCGCGGCCAGTACGGCCTATATGCGCCATGGTATAGAGTCTACCAGCGTCTGGAATTTTGCAGGAGCAATGCGACACCACTCTTCCACGAGAAAGTCAATCAACTCATGCCTAACTGATGGAAGTGGAAAACGCTGTCTCAGGCGTCGTTCCAGAATACCCCATACATGCTTGATTGGGTTCAGATCTGGTAACTGAGAAGGCCATGATATGTGGATAACGTCAGTGTCATGCTCCTCAAATCATTGGGCGACTACTCGTGCTCTGTGAACGGGTGCATTGTCATCTTGAAAGACACCCCTCTCTGCAGGACCGAAATACTGTAACATGGGGAGAAGATGATCACTCAGTACCATTAAGTAACGATTGGCATCGACCTTGACTTCTAATGGTATGAGTGACCCAAACCATGCCATTACAGAGCCACCAGAACCCTTCACTGTTGGATCCAACCACTCAGGGCTGTAGAGTTCTTTAGGTGGGTACCACACATGCACTAATCCCTTTGTCGAGATCATGGTGAAGGATAATTCATCTAACCGTATCACATTTCTTCACTGCTCGGTAGTCCATAGCCTGTGCTCCTTGCACCACTGGATACGTAACAGTGCATTTTCAGGTGTGATGAGCGGTTTGTGCACTGCAACCCGACTATGGTATCCCATTCT
>NW_013668353.1:8164-31464 GCF_000517525.1 Limulus polyphemus | reverse complement strand
GTATCACATTTCTTCACTGCTCGGTAGTCCATAGCCTGTGCTCCTTGCACCACTGGATACGTAACAGTGCATTTTCAGGTGTGATGAGCGGTTTGTGCACTGCAACCCGACTATGGTATCCCATTCTGTGCAGTACTCGGCGGACCGTTTGTGGTAAAACTGGCTGCTCTCACCCCAGGTTGAAATTTGCGTTCATTTGTTCTGTGGTTGCCCGCCTGTTTTGCT
The DNA here is from genome assembly GCF_000517525.1 of Limulus polyphemus. Lineage (NCBI taxonomy): Eukaryota > Metazoa > Arthropoda > Merostomata > Xiphosura > Limulidae > Limulus > Limulus polyphemus. The sequence goes on along the minus strand of NW_013668353.1, from coordinate 31,239 downwards.
TTGTAGTTCGAATTAGTGCATTGACATCACGATCCTGGAGTATGCGCTTCCTCCTACTGTTGTTCTTTGCTGATGATGTCTTTCCCTCGGAGTTCCATGCTAACGTCACCTTAAACACCGTTGCTCGTGAAACATCAGCAACTTGAGCTGTTTTGGTCACTGAAGCTCCCGCAAAACGCGCCCCAACAATCACCCTTTTTTCAAAGTCACTGAGGTATCGTCTTGCAGCCATGCTAGCCGTGATTATAGGCAACTAGGCCTGTCCAGCATTTTTATACATGACCCTATGCATGCTGGGATGTTATTTGCTTAACTGATGGATGACCCAAACCTGTGTGGTATAACCTCTGCATTGCATATACTTGTTGTCCTTCATTTACCTAGGTTTGTCCATTACCTGTACGTCTCAGTAGTTACTGTATTGCCATCTAAATACCATTAAATTCAACTCATTTTTCATTTCAGATATCACAAAATAAGTAATCAGCAGCAAAGGCTGGATAAACTAAAACTATAATTAGTCAGGATCAATATTTGTATCTCAATATTTAGTCAGAAGGAAAACAACTCCCTCACTTCTTGTAGAATCTACATGTCTCCCTGTAATATAGACGAGAATTTAACGTGTACAGGGTACAATGCTTTGTATCATTATCACTCAGTTAGATCACATTAGTGATTCTTTCAGAGTGCCAAACTTTTTTAAATCAGATAATTTACCTAGTGAATCAGAAACTAAGCATTGCAAAGCCCTTTCAGTAAAAGATTTTTAAATCACATGCCCATCGTAGTTTCTAAAGTAAATCAAGCATCTATCATCTGATATCCAGCAGATATTTCATTTAGTAAAACTCTACACGAAAATTTGGAAAGCAGAAGAGGCTAAGCCCTTTCGATCCCATACATCTTACAATAGATAAACTGTACTAACTGTGGATTATTGAGTTGTAGTGAAAAAATATAGTCCATACATTATACTGCACAACATTAACTACCAAAAACTCAGAATTCAAAGAACACTATTTCTTTTGATTCAGTGATCATCCGAATCAGTAACTGTTATAAGTAGCAATGATCAAGTAGTACTTGTACAATGTAGTGTACACATGGTGCTTTACCCAACCACTCAATAGCAATGGTCAAAATTCCCTTTCACTCAGCAATATTTCAACTACCTGATCATCCTGGCAAATGATGATGGATCAATTTCACTCATATCCATCAGAAGGTTGATTGTGGCAGCTGGGCTGACAGTCAGAAATGTCTTTTGCCTCTAAAACCAGCAATTTTACATCTCGCTCAGCCAGATAAGTCCTTTCAGCCATTTCCCCCTTGTGAGTTGAATCATTATGACTCGTAACGGCATCCTCGTCCTCCTCTAACTCATAGGTATCAACCTCGAACACCTGGTCATGCCAATGCACAAGAGGTTCATACAAATGCAGTTTATTGATGTGTTCTGTGGGCTCTCATACACTTGAATCAGCTGTAAGTTTTACATTGATGGAACAATCTTCAAGAGCACAAGGTATAGACCAGACAAGCCAAATTTAAGGATTTATGTTGCTTTCAGTTTGCCATCATATACAACAACAACCACACCAAATATCCATAATGGAATATACCTTATTTTACCATCTTATCACACACTTCCATTTTCAAGTAGCTTTTTCTGTTTGTTGTGAGGTGAACTCATGCACATCAATCAATGTAGACCTTAACCACTCCACGTATGTCTGTGTACATTGTAGGATGTCTTTTTGTGGGGGGGAGAACCATATATATTATGCAACAAGAAGTAGTATTTTCCTGAGAAAACATGATCATGTTCAGAGTGCAGCCTCTAGATCTCTACTTAGTTGCTCTGTATGACATCATAATGTGTAGAAAGTTCTCATCTCAGTCAGGATTAGCAAGTTTCACAAGCATCCACAATTACAAATCCAAGGATAGAGATGATAACCTTCGTTTTCTGGGTGACATGAATCGAGACGGAATCCTTGCTCTCTTCATTGACCTCAACCTCAGGTTCCTGGTAATGCCAGTTCACAAGATGTTCTCACAGATGCAGTTTATTGATGTATTCCACAGGCACACATGCACCTTGCATCAGTTGTAGGTCGTATGTTAATGGACCAACCTGCAATACCACAAGATATGGACCACTCTTGGATCATCAAGTAGATTCACTCGACCACTTAGCCAAAACGAACTCCTTCAGCAACAGGACAACCAGTTACAACAAAGGACAAGATGACATCCCATCAGTATAACATGGGCCTCACAAGTGAATACCACCAAAAAAACGTGTGAATGTATAATTTGGTGTAGTGTTTCGTTTCATTTCATTTTTGTATTAAAAATGTTCAAGGGATTTCACAATCTAGAAATGAGGTATTGTTACAAGCTATATTTCTGTTGAAATTTAAATATTAGCCAAAAAGCGCATCACGTTAAGATCAAGTTAGTCCTAGAATATTCGGGAAAATTGTGAACGAGAGGGTTTGCAAAATATCTAGAACAAGGATTAAGTTATAAATACGAGTGAAATAGTCTTCTGGCTAAGTAAACATGGGATATCGCACATATTTACTTACAAAGTGAACAAAATAAACTAATTTGTTATCGATTAGGTGGGCTTATATTTGTATTATATTCACCAGTTAATTTAAAAGAAAAAACAATACTATATACTACGACATTTTTATTTTATCTCTGGAGGTAAATTTTGGTCGTTTCCTACAGAAAATATCTAAAATAATTTGATTTGGTGTAAGAATTATGATTCGATATTTCTTCAAAAATAACGCCAACAAAAACAAAACACATAAATATGATATTTCAACTCTCGATATTTTCATTTCATAAAATAAACATGAACTTCATCTGTCAAATCTTATAGATCTAGTTTTTATATGATATTTTTATTACTTTTCACTATACCATGCTTCTGCACCTACTGTGGAGTTGGAGATGAGAAAAATGGATCACACAAGATTTATTTTTTTAGTCATAACAGCACTGCTGCTCTTGAGTAAATAGTAACATATCCAAGTCTACTTAAAATGCTGGTGAATAGTATTTATATGAAGTTATGAGTAAAAGTAAAGAATAATATATCAGTAACATTATATTTGCTATATACAGTGCTTACAAGGCCTTTCGCTAAATACCGAGGATCATCAAGCCGGCTTGGATACGACAGATGTAACGGTGGTTGAGACACAATTTATATCATCAACTATTTGAACAGCAACTGTTTCGGTGTGAATTAACTTAAATTGGTGAACTGTAATTTTCATCAATTTTATCTAACTTATTACAAATCAGAACTAAATTTTTAGTTTTTATTAAGTTAAATTATTCATTTATTTTAACACCACATTGTTTATCATTAATCTTATTTATTTTAGTTTTCTTCAATTAAACTTGGAAATGGTGAACCAGTATGCTAGTCTTTTTCAGTTTTTGGTTCCAAAGCGAGTTAAATGACCACAGCATCAGTAGGAGAAGACAACATTAGTAATTATGGGTGAATGCCATATCAACTGCCGAAGATAATATTTGTCGAGACGTTATTTTTATCATCAAACTGCTTGAAGAACTGATTTCTTTGAACTAGATGTTGCTTTTTATAATTTTGTTCCTGAGGTGGAATACAAATAACAAAACTGTAATATTAATAATTTATACTGACAGTACTGTTAGTGTTTACAAACACTTTGATTGAAACAGAAATCACGTCTAACTTCTAGTAAGTTCTAGAAAAATCCGTTTTTGATTTAACATAAAATGATAAATTATGGGACAACCATACTAAATCCACTCAGTGAATAGAAACCTCATAAACAAAAGGAAATAAATTACTATATTTTTGATCTAAGCACAGTCGGATAAATTCAATAAAATCCAACACGGTTTTCTAAACTTCTTCATTAGCTAGCGACTGTTACATCCTCGCGGCCGAAACATAAGTGAACTAAGCCTTACCTCCGTCTTGGTTATTCGATGTCTTGCAAGCTTTACCACAGCAAAGTTCCCTTTTCCTATCGTGCGCTCGATGTCATAAAATCCTACGCGAATCGGGCCTTTTGGCTTCTCGGCCATACCCATAACTGGGTTATGTCCATGGGCTCATCTAGTTTCCTACCTTTGAAACTGTTGTCATTACGAAAAGGCCGCTTTTCCGTTCATTTTCACACTTCATACCTTGTCCCTCTCCTGATTTCGGTGTACGCCAGTAAACAGGCTATGACGTCATTTATACGTCAGTTGCTGCTGCCAGTTTATCGACTTACGAGGAGAAGATCGTACGACCACACTGCTATGACGTAAGAACCTGCTAAAATGTAGTCTAAGCTTTCTAAAAAAAGTGTGGGAGCGAAAACGTTAAGTGACAAAAATATGGACACGATTTAAATGAGTGAGAGATTCCCATGCATTAAAATAGTTTGTTAGTCATTAATTTTTTCTTAAATTCGCTTAACTCTTTCGCTGCTATGTTTATAGATAAACAAATCTGTCAGTAACGAATAGATTTTTCGATATATATACTAAAAAAAGAAAAATACGTGTTTTAATATTTCTTTACTATATTTACATGAAATATGAAAATGGTGCAGTTGGGAAGACTAAAGGGAAATATCCTTCCTCCATTGTGGTACAAAAGTGAAAATACTTCGGCAGTGCTCTAGAGTCTAGAGGGGAGATGTGTGTGTGTGTACCCGTTTTAGTGCAATAATTATTGTAAGTAACGTAGGTCACTAAAAGCACATACTAAAGGGTGAACCTTTGATTTTGATGTTTAAATTGTGCTATTTATGCACAATATGCCCTGTATTAGAACACAAGTGAACTACTGTATAACGTACAACAGTAATACATGTGCAAACGGAAAGAAATGACTTATCTCACCACCTGCCTTTCTGTGCTGACTCTTCTTTCAACAAATATAGTGTTAAGTATCTGGTCGTTTGTTAATTTCCGAGGAACTTCAGCGATACAAGTCCTTTCTTAATTAAAACTAGTTTATTCTTTCTCGATACAAATTTTAGTAACACACAGAATTTCCACAGTCACTTTCACTTAACAATTTTTATAACACACGCTATAAATCACAGCGATTCACACACTTTACCGACGGTGCCTACTGCTCGCTTGACTCAATTATCTCCAGCTTCAATCTATCTATATATCTTCTATTTATCTGCCTATTGTGCTGGTTTTACTCGCCAGGCTTATATATAAAAAATAGGGAGTCTCGAATGCACTCGGGCCTTCATGATCCTTCTAGAAACTCATCATGTGTTACCAGCGTCACGTGATTTCCGTACTCGTAACAATAACTTATCCAAAAATAATTTATGCAACGGCCGAACTGGAAGACTTATAGACAAAAATACATATAGTAACTATAACAACGAAAGATTTAATCTAGGCCGCGTGTAAATGAATTTTTCAGTTAGCACTAATATCCTAAACATATATGTATGTACGTGATTATAAGAATTATATCAGTTTGGCCGCCAATTTGGATTTCATTCCTTGGAATCACATGCTCAATCCTTTTTTGGTCACACTTTTTTTTTCACACCTAAGGTGTTTTTCATTAGATATCATGACATTTTTGTCAGTACACACCAACAAACTACAGCAAGTAAGAAAGTGACCCTTGATAATAACCAAAATTAGCTTTAGGATTGCAGCCCTATTATTCCGAACAGGCCTATACTTTACAGAACCAACAAGATTCTTTGAAATATACGGTGGTAGTTTTTCCCCTCTAAAACAAATGTAATAACTTCCTTTATAGTAACGCCATAGAAACTAGATTAATAGTTTCTTGTCATCACCTCGCATGATCTCTGTACAACCGTATGAAGCATTATTATTTAAGCTACTTGCTTAAGCTAATATCACGTGATGCTAAACTTTCTTTAATTAGGAGTATTTCATAAAATTTAGCAAATTTGAGCTTAAAAGTTGCCAATGAATAACGAATAATAATCGTTCACCCGTATGATTCTTTTGAAAACTTGAGCTAGAAACTGCTAATCTAGTTTGCTTGGCCTAACCAATACTTATGTATCTGCACGTGCTTTCACCCCCATAGTTTTGGTTCTCTAAATCATCCGTTTTTAATTTGAATGACCAAAAACTAATAACGGTCTACTTATACACTTAGATAAAGCTGCAGTAAAAATTTCAGACATACTAACTATCAAGAATTCAAACTTGTTGCCACACACCCCAATGCCTCAGCAGTAAATCTATGGGCTTAAAACAAACACACAAATCAAACTTGTTATGCTAACGATTATTGGTTCTGTTATGGCAAACATCAGCACCTTAATTTTAAGTAACATATTTAATATTTGAGGTTTAAAAAAAGAAAAGAAAAACGTTTAAGACATAGCGTCCAAGGGTCATCGCGTGGACTGCATCTGACCTCATGACTGATTCACAAGTTATGTTCCACCAATGTTTTCTTTATCTGCAATCGAGCCATCCATGTGTACTAGTCGTTTGTTAGTTTCCCGGTATAAATTCTTCCCGAGGAACTTCAACGATACAAGTCCTTTCTTAAATAAAACTAGTTTATTCTTTCTCAATACAACTTTGCAATACACTTAATTTCCACAGTCACTTTAACTTAAACACACGCTATAATTCACAATGATTTAAACACTTCACTTACGGCTTGACTCGATTATCTGTCTCTATCTCTCTCTATCTGCAATTGTCTATGCCGTCATTTCTCCCCTCCGCTTTATTTTCCGGGCTTATATATTAAAATAGAGGGCGCCTAGAAAACGCTCGGGCCACATGATCCTTCTAGAATCTCATGACGTGTTACCATCGTCACGTGACTTCTGCTGTCGTAACAATATATTAAACGAGAAAAATTATAATATTCAGAGTTAGATTGATGTTGGATGCACAAGTTTTCTATATTACGATTTGTCAAACAAAACAGCAGTTAAGACAAAAGACTCTTTTCCTAATTTTATTTGGAAAATTTGATTTGTCTGCAAAATAACACGTTATTTTTTCATTTATTATTTAAACTTGCTAGAATCAAAATGTCAAACAGATATATATATATTGACTATATATATATATAACGTGGTGGAATAATTTAAACAATGTATGTAGGATTTAGTGATAAAATAACTTCATGGCTGTTTTTTACTAATTTACTGATGTTAGTAGAAAAGAGTGAATTAATTTAGAAATTTTAGGTACGCATCATTACTCATTTTGGTTGTGAAAAGGTTAGTTAATACATTCTATAAATAATATACCTTTGTACAATCAAAATTTGACGAAAAGAATTGCTGCTTTGGGATATGAAGTAAAAACTTTGTGAAATTTAACTAAAAACAGATACTTTATGATGCTAATCTACTCAATCCTATAGGTATAATTAGATGAATATGTGTATGACTTTTGACCTTTATCTCAAAGTGGCCTTGGTGGGTTAAAATGGCTTTTAAACTAAACTCGTTTGACATTTAGTCATGGGTGTCTGTCTTCTTATATGTTTGCACTTATTATAAACATCTGAACACACACTGGTAATATAGAAGCAAAAGTAAGTATAGATATTGATAATTTGGTGGCATATTTTGAGGAAATTTGACCGGCTAGTATGCGTCAACTCAGACATGGTTCCATTCATAATTGCATCATATAAACAAACGAAAATTATTGGAAGAGGTAAATTTCATGAGCCAGGAGCTATTCAGACGAAAACCCACCATCAATTTGGGCAATAAGTAATTAAAAAGAATCAAGTAGGTTATCTTTGATTAGTCAGACTTGGGTCAAGTTGGTAGAGATCCACAAAATGGTTTATACAAGATAGATGTGGTATCTTTATTGAGGCCTACAAAATGATTTATAAAAATTAGGTGTAGTATCTTTGTTGAGGCCTACAAAATGATTTATAAAAATTAGGTGTAGTATCTTTGTTGAGGCCTATAAATTAGTTTATACAAGTTAGGTGTGGTATCTTTGTTGAGGCCTATAAATTAGTTTATACAAGTTAGGTGTGGTATCTTTGTTGTATCGAAAATAATGTCATAACTGTGCAGTAAGTGATATTGTATCTATATAACATACCGCCTATCTGTTATTCTCAATCTTTGGAAACTTAGTCGTTTGATGATATTTTAGTTTTTTTTTTTTTTGGTAAGTTATGGATAATAATATTATTAAAGAAAATGTCTGGTAACTTACTAATTGATTAAAATACAATTATTAAATATGGTGATATGTGGGAAGTAGTAATTTAAATATAATTATTAACCACGGAAAGTCAGTACTCAAAGCGTGAAGAGATGTTAAAAATAATCTTTAGATCTAGAAATGAAGTGCTTTAAATGACGACATCCTGTGTGAAGAGCTTATCCTTCGAGCATGAGTAACATCATGGGGTGACTTGTTCCATCACTAAGAGTATTCTAACCACTTTGATATCAAAGGCCATTCACCTTATTTCACTAATAGGATTGCGAATATAAACAATAAGTCGAGTGAAGGATATTCCTTATCAGTTGTTACATATAATAAACTAAACATATTCTGTGAGAGAAAAGTACAAGAACATTAGCCAATAATATTTTGGAGTCTAGCACTACACACATACACATTAAAGAAGAACATTATACAACTGTAGTGTTCATGTTTCTGGGTATAAAATTTTGTTGAAAATATAATATTCTAAATAAGTTTCTTTTAGAAATAATAAAGAGATATTTTCTACCTTCTGTATAAATATAGATATATGCATAGCGTTATTTGGTTTAGAAAATTCAACTTCATTCACATAAAGTAAGACATCAAGAAATGAAATTTAAAATAAATGAACATATTACCATAGTGTGTGTTATCATATTCTAAGAATCTTTTTACAAGATACAGCTTTTGCAGTCAGGAAGAATATTTTTCTAATAGGCACGAAGTTTCGATCACTGGTTCAATCATTCTCAATAACACAAGTTTTAATAGTATGCAGTAAACGTAAAATTTCACTTTTCGTGTATTGAAATAACATCTTAGGTTTTATTTCATTGTTTCAGGTGATAAACTATCTTCGAAAGGAGAGGATTAAGACACTACGCTGGCCAGGTAATGGCTCAGATCTCAACCCTATTGAAAACTGCTGGAAGGTAATGGGTAAAAAAAGTACAAGAGAAGAAGCCCTACCAACATTCAGTTCTTCGTGCACTCTATGCCACGGTGATGTCAACCAGTTATCAAGGTATTCTTTAGCGTTAAAACTTATGTTCTTGAGAATGATAGCACCAGTGATCGAAACGTCACGCCTGTTTCAAACATATTCGTCCTTAGTGTAAAAGCTGTAACTTGTAATAATACAGTACTTATAATTAGTAAGTAAACTCAAAGCAAATTCTGAGAATCTGTTTGAAAAGTCAAATAGTCAAAACTTAATTTGTTTCTATTGCTGTATGGACATCTAAAAAAGTGCCAAATGTTTGTACATTATAACGTCATAATGGTGTCGCTATGCAATAACTTAGTAAAATATAAGTTAAAATTATATTTACAATAATCTGTTGAGAACTAATTACTAATTCGAACAAAATAATAATTCATTTCAAATTCGTAGCAGTTCTTAGGTGAAGGAAATCTGAAAATTTTAATTTAATTGTTTCTGCGCTCTACCATGCAAATTTATAGACGCATAAAATATCGTATTGATAATAGTTTCTAATCTTTTTTCTAAAAGGTTTTATTTTATATATCATTTAAACATATATCAGATCAAAAGACGAGTTTTGTACAAGTAATACAAATTGTCAGAAGTAAAGTAAAATTGAAGTTTTCTTTAGATTTGATTTTAGGTCCCATGTTTTTAAATGGAGGAGTTTACTAACATATCAAAACGTTTTTTAACTTTTCAATAACTACAGGAACAATATAAATAAAGTTATCAACCTACCTTATGTACAATGTAAAATTCATTCGAACATTCATTTAGTGACGAACTGGAACGAAGTTATTACTTGGACCACTGCACATTTGTTAATTTAACTTCAGTTACATTTATGATATAGGAGTCTGAAGTCCACGGGAACGTTTTAAACATAGTATTTTTAGAAGATATAAACACTTAACGTATAATTCGATTGTCTTGGGTTGTGTTTACATGTAGTTTTGAGAATAGAGTCAGAAAGACATCATGAGCCATACATGTCTGTTAATAAACACTGAATGCTATTTCGGTACGACATCTATAAACTTTTATCCTATAGCAACTACCTTCAAACCATCAGTCTCAAGGTTTTTACTTTCGAAATTAAATAAATTCTGTGTTTTAATTAGTATACATTCTATTTGATGTTACTTAACATTAAACTTCTTAAGCATAATGGTAATAATGTTTATATGCATGAATATCACCATAAGAACCAAGTTGAATATAAATCCTTACATTCTATACATGAGACTTTATACTATGTACAAGAGCAAACAGAGTGGGTGAATGCTGCTTGGTTTTAAATATCAAAACAGCATCAAAAACAATATTATTTCTGCAAATCAGGGGCGTACTGACCATAACGACAGTCGGTGCAATCACCGGCTCAGTTCGAAAATTTTAACCGCGGGACGGCCTGCCAGACTATTAATATAAATAGAAAATAAAATTGACAGTTACTTTAGTGTAAAGTTACAATCATTACTTCATTTTAATTACGTTTTGACTCTCCATCGCCCATTCCAATAGCCAAATCATCAAGTCACTCCGACCCCAAGTCCGTCCCTGCTGCAAATGTTTGTTGACTTCTTTGAGACAAGTCATTGAAAGTAATACGAGGAATGGGCTGTCTATTGAGAGATGCGTTGCATGTAATTATTAGGTGTTTTGTCGAACAATTGCATTAGTTAATACATGCGTGAGAGAAGAATAGAAATTAGAAATTTAAGCAAAAGAGAAAACATACTGAAGGACCATTTCCTTCATTATCGTGAATACAATTGTTAAAAATAAAATCTTAAATTAATGCCTCATTAGAAATACGTCATTTTTCCTTTCGACATTTTTAGGGATTTATGGACTGGCCTATCATTTTATACAAAAGTACAGTTTTGACGATGATGATAATTACTGTGTTGCTTCAGATGTGAAATTGTTTAAATATCTTGTGCATATATCTCAAAACGTTGGCTTGACAGTGCTAACGGTGTTTTTTAATGTGTTAAAGGTCGTTAGTACTCAGATATATTTGGCTATAGAAAGCTTAATTGTAGCTCCCAGTGGTACAGCGGTATGTCTGCGGACTTACAATACTAGAAACCAGGTTTCGATACTCGTGGTGGGTAGAGCGCAGATAGCCCATTGTGTAGCTTTGTGCATAACTACAAAGAAACAAAGCTTAATTGTAAGCATGCTTTTTGATTGGAATACTTTTACTGTTTTACAATAGTTGGTGATTTTTGTTCGAGTAAACTAATTAATTAAAAAGCTATTTTAAATATTTTCCTTGGATTCTATATATTATATGAGTGTCAAGACCGGAATATAATTTCAAAGTGGCTGCATGTCACAGATATTGAACTAAAACTACAATAATGACGTAAATAATTTCTAAGAACATCACAAAGAAGAAATTAGAAACATGAAACAGTACAGAAAACTCAAAGTACTCAAGTAAGAACGTGACAAAAGTAAAACAAAACCTTACAGTTAATTTATTAAAACATTGGGAAAATATGACAGTTAAACTGAAAACATGCAAAGGAATTATGTAAGAATAATTGACATTTATTAAGCAAACTCCAGTAAAAAATATTTTGAGTATTTAGATGAACTTCGAGGAAACATAATTATATTGAGCTAATAGGTATTCAAGGAAGACTGAGAAATTCAAGGCTGCTACTATACAGAGATTAGGATAATAAAGGCATCATAACGAGAAGAATAGTGGAGACAAAGCATCCAAAGTTTAAGTAAATGTGCAATTGAATCTTAACATGGTTATGGGCCCCCAGTGGCACAGCCTGCGGACTTACAACGCTAGAATCCGGGTTTCGATACCCGTGGTGGGCAGAGCACAGATAGCCCATTGTGTAGCTTTGTGCTTAATTACAAACAAACAAACAAACATGGTTATGAGAAACCAGGCAAATGATTATTTAGCAGACATGACAACCTATTCACATCTATCTCTATCAATTTATGTCCAAGAATTGTATTCAGATGATATCTCAATTACCACACACAAAACTTGCGGCAAACTACTCAAGCTAATCACAACCATTTATTACTTATGATAACTAGGCTTAAAGAATTGATTAATGACCCGTAGATTCACAAGAAATTTCCAATATTTCTGTAATAGTTTATCAAAAGTAGGAGTAGAGTTGATATTAGGAGCATAAAAGGGAGGATGTGATGAATTTCTTGCAGATCTCCTTGAAGATGTAGAACAATCCACAATGTTATCTTACCCTTGGATAGACAGTTAATTTATGGATATATGATTACCTTATGAGTGTTATTCAACACAAAGGATGAAATGAAATTGTAGAAGTAATTTATTGAGTTAATATTCAACACGTTTGTTGATACACATCGCAAGGTGCACATACAAACTGATAGGAGTAGTAAACGAATTTAGACCAACACCAGAGGCCACGCGTGTAAGTGGCTTGGAAAGGTTTAGCCTACCGAAATAAATCGTTTTTCACGGAGCATTATTTTCACCAACTCGAAAATATTATATAGTATATGTGGACAGAGAAGAGCACGAAAGAGGGTGTATAGCAGTCACAGAGGAGAGTTAATTCATTCAGGAGCACGAACTGGTTCTTCCTAATTCTGCAATCCCCATACGTGACTGAATAATTTACCGAAACACAGGACTCACTTTCCGCCCATGGCCAACATAGATTACATAATATTGAAAAATGAATGTGTTAGATATTTTCCAACGTTATACGGAAAAGTAAAAATTTCCGATATTTGTTTCAGGCGTGAAAGCAAATGATATCAGATGAGCGACTACAAATAAAGGTGGTTTATGACAAACCACTATCTGTATCAAAGACAATTCAAATAAAGGTGGTTTATGACAAAACACTATTTGTATCAAAGACAATTCAAATAAAGGTGGTTTATGACAAAACACTATTTGTATCAAAGACAACTCAAATAGAGGTGTTCTATGAGAAAACACAGTCTATATGAAACACAACTCAACTAGGGGTGGTTTGTGATAAAACACTATCTATATCAAAGACAATTCAAATAAAGGTGGTTTATGACAAAACACTATTTGTATCAAAGACAACTCAAATAGAGGTGTTCTATGAGAAAACACAGTCTATATGAAAGACAACTCAACTAAGGGTGGTTTGTGATAAAACACTATCTATATCAAAGACAACTTAAATAGAGGTGGTTTATGAGAAACCACTATTTGTATCAAAGACAACTCAAATAGAGGTGGTTTATGAAGAAATACTACCTGTATCAAAGACAACTCAAATAGAGGTGGTTTATGATAAAACACTATCTATATCAAAGACAACTCAAATAGGGGTGGTTTATGATAAAACACAATCTATATCAAACAAAACTCAAATTGGGGTGGTTTTTGATAAAACACTATCTATATCACAGACAATTTAAATAGAGGTGGTTTGTGAGAAAACACTATTTGTATCAAAGACAACTCAAATAGAGGTGTTTTATGAGAAAACACAATCTATATCAAAGACAACTCAAATAGGGGTGGTTTATGATAAAACATTATCTATATCAAACACAACTCAAATAGGGGTGGTTTATGAGAAAACACTATTTGTATCAAAGACAACTCAAATAGAGATGTTCTATGAGAAAACACAATCTATATGAAAGACAACTCAACTAGGGGTGGTTTATGAAGAAATACTACCTGTATCAAAGACAACTCAAATAGAGGTGGTTTATGAGAAAACACTATCTATATCAAAGACAACTCAAATAGGGGTGGTTTATGATAAAACACTATCTATATCAAACACAACTCAAATTGGGGTGGTTTTTGATAAAACACTATCTATACCACAGACAATTTAAATAGAGGTGGTTTGTGAGAAAACACCATTTGTATCAAAGACAAGTCAAATAGAGGTGGTTTATGATAAAGCACTATTTGTATCAAAGACAACTCAAATAGAGGTGTTTTATGAGAAAACACGATCTATATCAAAGACAACTCAAATAGGGGTGGTTTATGAGAAAACACTATCTGTATCAAAAAAAAACTCAAATAAAGGTGGTTTATGAGAAAACACTATCTGTATCAAATACAACTCAAATAGAGGTGGTTAATGAAGAAATACTATCAGTATTAAAGACAACTCAAATAGAAGTGGTTTATGATAATACAGTATTTGTATCAAAGACAACCCAAATAGAGGTGTTTTTTGATAAAACACTATCTGTATTAAATACAACTCAAACAGAGGTGATTTATGAAGAAATACTATCAGTATTAAAGACAACTCAAATAGAGTTTGTTTATGAAGAAATACTATCTGTATCAAAGACAACTCCAATAGAGGTGGTTTATGATAAAACAGTATCGGTATTAAAAACATCTCAAATGGAGGTGGTTTATGAAGAAATACTATTAGTATTAAAGACAACTCAAATACAGATGGTTTATGAGGAAATACTATCGGTATTAAAGACAACTCAAATAGAAATGGTTTTTGAATAAATACTATTAGTATTAAAGACAAGCTATGAAGGAGTTTATGGTTGTGGTCTGCAATAACTATGCACAGAAATTAGGACATTAAAAAAAAGACCTAAAAAGCGAGTATTAATGGTTGATTTTGAGAAATGAATAATACTCGATGACAGAAAATTAGGAGGAGTTCCAGTTCTACTGTTGTTCTCTCACAGATTAACTAAAACTGAGGTTCCAGTACTACTGTTGTTCTCTCACAGATCAACTAAAACTGAGGTTACAGTACTTCTGTTGTTCTCTCACAAATCAACTACAACTGAGGTTCCAGTACTACTGTTGTTCTCTCACAGATCAACTAAAACTGAGGTTCCAGTACTACTGTTGTTCTCTCACAGATTAACTAAAACTGAGGTTCCAGTACTACTGTTGTTCTCTCACAGATCAACTAAAACTGAGGTTTCAGTACTACTGTTGTTCTCTCACAAATCAACTAAAACTGAGGTTCCAGTACTTCTGTTTTTCTCTCACAGATTAACTAAAACTGAGGTTCCAGTACTACTGTTGTTCTCTCACAGATCAACTAAAACTGAGGTTCCAGTACTACTGTTGTTCTCTCACAAATCAACTAAAACTGAGGTTCCAGTACTACTGTTGTTCTCTTACAAATCAACTAAAACTGAGGTTCCAGTACTACTGTTATTCTGTCACAGATCAACTACAACTGAGGTTCCAGTACTACTGTTGTTCTCTCACAGATCAACTAAAACTGAGGTTCCAGTACTACTGTTGTTCTCTCACAGATCACCTAAAAATGAGGTTCCAGTGCTACTGTTGTTCTCTCACACATCAACTAAAACTGAGGTTCAAAATGCAATGAGAATTACTGCTACCATTCCATTTTTGTCAAAAACGCTTTCTGTTTAAAAAAGTAGCCCACGATCAAAGAAGGGGAGTTATGATGCAAGATTATTGATCGAAGATCTACAACAACTAATCTGTAGTAAATCAGAGTCACCAACAACTTAAAATTACCTTCACAAAATATGATGTGAACTATTGCTAACTGCAAGTGTAGAGAGCCATTCAAGATAAACATGGTTAAAATTCAGTTAATGTATAATGTTCTGTTATATATGAAACATTATTCTTCTACCTAAATTAGTTTATAGAAACTCAGCATTTCGGATTTAGTTCAGTTTGAATATCATAATTACCTAGTTGTAACAACGTTGTGTTGAACGTCACTGCTGCAGTTACATTGTTCGGCAGGTTTACTTAAATGTGACATTGTTCCTAAAATATGTGTTCAGGAAATAGAACTCTCATAGCAACACATTTTTTTATGTAATTGGTTCGCATCGAAACCTAGAAGAATAACTACAGAACAACGAATTCAGCCATCTGTTACTTTTGCTATCTTTCTCTGTTAACCCTGTCTCTAGCCTTATCACGAACAATGTTAAGTTCACAAATTGCATATAAATTTCTTAATTTAATTAACATATATAACTTTAAATCTATTTCAACAATTTTGTTCTCAAAACTAGCTTATATCGTTACATAGCAATTTGTAGTGTAATTCACAAAACAAAGCAAACTAATTTCTCAATTTTGATTTCTATACGACTCCGAGGAGACTCGTCTGAAAACAACACATTTATCGATATTTGAGAAGTTTCTACCAATCCAAAAGTAGATGTTTAAAGTTGCTAAAAAAACTAATATGCCTTCGAAATATGTTTATGCCTTCATTTCTCTGTGATTTTCCTTCTCCGCCAGCGTTTTCTTTTCTTTTTCACTGCAGCCTTTCCTAGTCACCGTTTTTTGCTCTAAACAATAACTAATGAAGCTAAACTTCGAAAATAGCCAGAGCTAACAGTTAAACACTACTGGATAGAAGATATTCTAATATATATACGTCAATATAGAGTCAATAGTGTGGTTTTAGCAATGATTTGTGGTTTATCGATATATTTGGCTACCAGTTTTTAATACTTAGCTATAAGCCATAAATATAGAAATATTCTTATTTTCTTTGATGTTCTTCTCCTTCTTGAAAATGCTTTTGTGTTGAATTATACATGTTTGAAAGATATAAAAATGTTATGTTTTACCAAGAGATCACGTAGGTTTAATTACGGATAAAAAGTAAAGTAAGTAATAACTAATTATTTGGATGACTTAAATCATTTATACATAATATCCTTTTGAGTTAATTGTATTCAAACAACACATATAAACAAATGAGATTATTATTTATGGGAAATAACCTGTATTTATTAATCTAAGTTGATTTCTTTCACTAATATTGTTCATAAAAGTAACGACACCAATTTACCAAAGATAATTATGACGCCATTTTGAAAGATATGGTGCTGGGTCACCGATAAATCTTTGGCAGTTTCTGCCCACCACGGGTATCAAAACCCGGTTTCTAGCGTTGTAAGTCCGCAGACATACCGCCATGCCACTGGAGGGCATATTAAATAAGAAACAAGTTTGTATGTGTTTCCATAACTTATAGAAATTTATAGTCTTAAATCTAAATAATTCATTATGTTTTTTTAGTTATCTAAAATAATAAAAGGGCGTGTCTGTGTGTGTGTGTGTGACCGCCATAGCTCCAAGAGAAAATAACCTAGAAACGTGAAATTTAGCACCCATACTAAGTGGACCCTGACGGTGTGCACCTGGCTATTATTCATTGTCTTGTCCACGTGCGTGCGCGCATGCGTGCTCCGCTGTATACCCTGTAGTATATCAGTTAGCTTAATAACTTGTAATATATATATAGAAAAACCAGTGCGTTTTTGTAGCGATGTGTTCCAACAATGGCTTTTATGTCATGTTGCTCAGCAACAAAAGTATCTCTACATAAATATAATAGTACTCTCTGTTGTCTGTTGTATGTCCATGTAACTATTTCACAGGGTATGAATGTATCTTTGTATGAAGGTTCATTAGGTCCATGCGGGGGTACATGCAAATTTTCAGTTTTGCATTTTGCGTTTTGTGGTTTTTATGTGCGTTTTTGGGTTTTTTACCTCTACTTCACCCGCTGGGGATGGATCTTTACCAAATTGGTATGAAGGTTCATTGAGTACATGGGAAGATACATATAAATTTTCAGTTTTGCATTTCTTTTTTTGCTCTTATTTCGTTTTTTTACCAATACTTCGCCCCCTGTTTATGGATCTTCACCAAATTCGGTATGGAGGTTAATTGGGTACATGGGATGATACATACAAATTTTCAGTTTTGCGGTTTTTATGGGAGTTTCTGCGTTTTCTAGCATAACGTCACCTCCTGTGAATGGATCTACACCCAGTTTGGTTTGGAGGTTCATTAGGTTCATGGGCAGATATATACAAATTTCAGTTTTGCGATTTTTATGGGCGTTTTTGCGTTTTTTATCACTACTTTGCCCTCTTTGAATGGATCTTCACTAAATTTGGCATGAAGATTTATTGGGTCCATGCGGAGAAACTTGCTGTTTCACATTTTGTGTTTTGCAGTTTTTATGGGCGTTTTTGCATTTTTTACAATTACATATAAGGGAAGTAACTTTTCATGTCCTAAGATAACCTTTCATTAATCATGAATTTACACAACTTCCATCCAGGGAACGGGTACTCCAGCTAGAATAGAACATAAATCGATTGCTTCGAGATAGTAAACATAAGGAAAATACAATTATATGTATTATGTAGAGAAAACATAAAGGAATATTTCATTTTTCAAATAATACATTGTAAAATTAAAGGTTTAATTTTACATCGAAACCACATAGATAGTGTGTTTGTGTAAGTTTGTAAATATTGTCTTTGATTTTAAATTACAAACTAAGTTGAGTAGTTTGGTTAGCTGAGAGAGTGATTGATTACACCTGTTAAATCGAGGGCTCAACAAGAGTTTAGGCTTTATTTAAATAGAGGGCTGAACAAGAGCTTAGGCTTTATTTAAATAGAGGGCTGAACAAGAGTTTAGGTTTTATTTATATAGAGGGCTTAACAAGAGTTTAGGTTTTATTCAAATAGAGGGCTGAACAAAAGTTTAGGTTTTATTTAAATAGAGAGCTGGACAAGAGTTTAGGCTTTATTTAAATAGAGGGCTTAACAAGAGTTTAGGCTTTATTTAAATGGAGGGCTCAACAAGAGTTTAGGTTTTATTTAAATAGAGGGTTCAACAAGAGTTTAGGTTTTATTCAAATAGAGGGCTGAACAAAAGTTTAGGCTTTATTTAAATAGAGGGCTGAACAAGAGCTTAGGTTTTATTTAAATAGAGGGCTGGACAAGAGTTTAGGCTTTATTTAAATAGAGGGCTTAACAAGAGTTTAGGCTTTATTTAAATGGAGGGCTCAACAAGAGTTTAGGTTTTATTTAAAAAGAGGACTCAACAAGAATTTAGGTTTTATTCCGTACAACGTTTTTTTTAAGACCTATTGTTACAAAACTGCTATTGTTATTTATTTTTCTAAAGAAACCACACATAAAAGTGTTTTTTTAAACACGTTGTTATATAATTGTTATTGTTTTACATTTTCTTAAAAGAAACCATTCATAAAAAGATTAGAATTCATATTATCATTTCTGCCAATAATGTAAAACAATAACAGTTTTGACAGGTTAAAAAAGAACACGTATAAAAGTGTTGGGATTCATATTATTAGCGGAAATGATGATATCTAAACGTTTGTTTCTCTGTATCTAAAAACTATATTCAAAATATATGTTTGAGGATAAGGAATGTTTTTATAAAGTTACTATTTCAAATAAAAACGTATATAAAAAAATTTCGATCAATAAAGTTGTAGTATTTTTGCATTTTTATCATTTAAGAGTTATGTTTTAACAAATAAAATTTCTGATTTTTCAAATTGATAAAAAATATTTTTAATAAAAGTTGTTATTACCTGTGTAGCGACAAAACAAATGTAACCGTTTTTTTAAATGAAGGAGATACGAATGATGCAAAACTTTCTTGAAGCTAAGTTTGTGTCTGTTTGTTCGCATCTTTCAGCCTCTATAATAGTAGGCTCATAAAGATATGGAATAAGCGTACTTTAGTTTAATGTCTGTGACATCAACTTTTTAGCATCAATGAAAACTTTAAAATCTAATTTTTTTCCACAGAAGACAGACCGGATTATTGATCTGACTTAAGTGGAAATAACGTCAGAAAAATTTGTGTATGTTATTAAGATGAGTGGTGTCAGAATAAAAATCCATGAAACGCTGTCATATCCACTGACAAATAAGACTAACTTTTTTACAGAAGGTAAATCCATGAACTTTTGAAAAATAAATTAATTTTTATTCACTTTATTTTGTGAGGGTAGAGGAGAGTTAGATATGAAATATCTGAAGCTGATTATGTAAAATGTAGGAGTAAAAGTTGGAGAAAAAGAAAAACAATTCTGATTGCCAATCACAAGCAACAAAACGTATAAAACAACAGTGACAGTGAGACTCCACAAGAAACCAAAAATGTCATTTATCTAGAGGCATTGCAATGACTGTTAAAGGATGGGGGGGGGGGGGGACTATACAATAAATATATGATTGCATATATTTTCTTTAATTGTTATGCTCTTAAGCCATTTATCTTACAGAAATATGACCATTTGACATGTATTGTTACGTGAAAAGCGAAATTTTGATCCTTTCTATTTAAAAATAGGTAAACATCGGTTCTCTGTTCAGGTAATACCTGGATAACGCCGGGTAAGGACGGCTAGTGTATATCGTATTAGTTAGATTTAATATAGAACCCAAACATTTGTTAAATAGTAAAAACTACATAGGTCAAACGTGACAGTCATGGTACAATAAATTTTACATGTGACAATTTTCTTTCGATGCTTGGCATTTACACTAAGCAGACCCAACCTCATCAGGTGTTATTGGCTTAACGGACGAAAACACCTCTAGCGGTGAGGGTACCCAACTCATGACCTAGAGCTTTTTGTATTTGCCTGTCACTCGTATTTAGGACTATATATTATCTACTCTAATTATTATTGTACAATTCTGACAATACTTAATAATTATATTCTGGACACCCTGAGAACTACTGAAATCCCGAAAACAGTTTGAGTCTTAGAGTTCGTTCTACCATTAAATGAACTACCTTAGAAGTATGAAGAATTTATTTATTTTAACCACTGTATACATGCTTCAGCCAGGATGGATTTAAGATATGTTACACAGACACCTTGAGGAACGTTCAAATATTAACAAAACAAATATGAGTAGCAATAGAGACACTTGGGCAACGAAAGGATACCACCTTACACTAATAGCCTGATTGTTAGTGATGTCACAAGCGCTGATTTGTGGCCCTGAGACAACTGGCCTTGAGGTGGTGGGTTGTTGGGGTAAGGTTGCAAGAGGTTATATGGATGACGTCACAAGTGACTGTGACTGTTTGTTGAGGTGATATCACGCGAAGATTGATTGACTGTAGGAGTTATGTAGCACTGGATACTCATTTTCTACTAGTTTTTCGTTGCATTGCTTTACAACTGTCACATGATAAGACTTGAATTTTGATCGTTAGTTAGTGCAGTGCCATTGTCATATCCGTTGTGTGGCCTTCAAAAAGATTATGATAGGAAACTTTATATATATACACATATGAATAGTTTTGACTTCATTGTTCAATTAACTTCTTTATGGTCATATCCGTGTGTTACTATATCTGGATTAAAATATTTTCTATTTACAACTGAATGTGTAGCATACTTCTACATGTTTAGGAAGAAATTGGATTTCACATAAGCTTATTTGTGATAGTAATATCTCAAAAGATGTTGGACACGAGTTAAACAACGACACTATAATTTCCATAACAGGAGGTCCACCATGCAGTCCACCCACTGTTGGGTATCCTGCCTAAGTCAACTAACATTGAATGCTGATTAGTCAATAACTGTGCTGGACATACTTTTCTCTGCTTGAGGACCACCCACTGGAAGATAACCAGTTAGTGAAATAATTTATTGTTTGTTTGTTTTGAATTTGAGTTTGTTGTATCAAACGATAATCTTAATCCCTTACTAGTAAATCAAACGCATGGCTATCATAATATATATCGTCTCCTTCATCCTTGATCTATCCATTATAGTCCTCTAAAGAACAACAGTCACTGTCTAAACAAAACCAGTTTAGTTGATGCATATACTGTAATCCTTTACAGAACAATACTCGTTCTTCAACTAAACCAGTTTAGTTCATCCATCGTTTGTAGTCTTCTACAGAACGAAAGACATTGTCTAAATAAAACCAGTTTAGTTGATGCATATACTGTAATCCTTTACAGAACAATACTCGTTGTTCAACTAAAACCAGTTTAGTTGATGCATATACTGTAATCCTTTACAGAACAATACTCGTTGTTCAACTAAAACCAGTTTAGTTCATCCGTCGTTTGTAGTCTTCTACAGAACGAAAGACATTGTCTAAATAAAACCAGTTTAGTTGATGCATATACTGTAATCCTTTACAGAACAATACTCGTTGTTCAACTAAAACCAGTTTAGTTCATCCGTCGTTTGTAGTCTTCTGCAGAACGAAAGTCACTGTCTAAATAAAACCAGTTTAGCTGATGCATATACTGTAATCCTTTACAGAACAATACTCGTTGTTCAACTAAAACCAGTTTAGCTCATCCGTCGTTTGTAGTCTTCTACAGAACGAAAGTCACTGTCTCAATAAAACCAGTTTAGTTGATGCTTATATTGTAATCCTTTACAGAACAATACTCGTTGTTCAACTAAACCAGTTTTGTTCATCCGTCGTTTGTAGTCTTCTGCAGAACGAAAGTCATTATCTAAACAAAACTCGTTTAGTTGATGCTTATATTGTAATCCTTTACAGAACAATACTCGTTGTTCAACTAAACCAGTTTTGTTCATCCGTCGTTTGTAGTCTTCTACAGAACGAAAGTCACTGTCTAAACTGATTAGGTCCATGGCTAATATATCCTCCCTGTATAAAATATAGTAAATCGTCCTTTAATGTATTTAATTCACTTTGTTTCCTTTCTTGTTCCTGTTGCCACTGGTGCTGGTTTTCTTGCCACTGCTGTAGTCTCTCTTCTTGTTCATTTTCTTTTTCCTCCAACCACTGCTGTAGTCTCTCTTCTTATTTATTTTCTCGTTCTTCTTGTTTCTTTCCTTTTTCCTTCAACAACTGTTGTAATTTCTCTTCTTGTTTCTTTTCTTTTTCCTCCAACAACTGCTGTAATCTCTCTTCTGGCTTCTTTTCTCGTTCTTCTTGTTTCTTTTATTTTTCCTTCAACAACTGTTGTAATTTCTCTTCTTGTTTCTTTTCTTTTTCCTCCAACAACTGCTGTAATCTCTCT
>NW_013668353.1:0-7375 GCF_000517525.1 Limulus polyphemus | reverse complement strand
TTTGTGTAGCATTGTGTTTAACTACAAACAAACAAACTATTTGTATAGGGCACAGGTTTACCCTGTTCGAATCCGCGCGATACCACAAAATATTCCCCACCCCACTTTAAATTGTGAGTGCGTTATAAAAATACAATAAATTCCTTAGCGTGGATGGTGAGAGTAGGGTGCTGCTGACTGGCTACCTTCCTTCTTGTTAGCAGTTCAAAAGTAGGCGCGCTGGCAGATAAATTTAGTAGATTTGCCATATATACAAAGTACAAATGCTGGAATTCCACCAATACTTCAACGTATTGAGTGTTGCTTAATGTTATCGTATTGTGTTTCCTACTATCAAAAACTTAGACTTGTTAGTTTGTTTCTTAAACGCTTATATTTCTAATTAAATGAGGATCTGAGGGAGTGTAACCAGTCAGTAGCAATCATTGCCTTCACAAGTTTATCTACTCTCAACCGAACAGCGAAGTTGACTGCTACTTTTATAACCCACTCACAAACTGAAAGTGCAGAATGTGTTCAGCATCACATCGTGGGCTCAAACACTGGACCTTTCGATATACATCCCATATGATAACCACTAGTTCATGTCTAGTTCCAAAGGCATACTTACAAACGTTGTGTAAAATATATCTTTAAATTTGTGTTCAGTTTCATTTATATTTGATTAACCTGTTTAAACATATAAATAAATTATTTATATATAACATAAACGCGACTATAATTATAATATTATGTTCAATTTTTCATGACGGACTTCTAGCTATCGTAATTTTATTTAATTGAATTGATTTATAATTTCACATTTGCTTTTTATTTTTTATTTACAGTTCTTAAGAGTCTTAAACTTCACGTTGTTTGTAAGTTATGTTTACCTTTGCTATAATTCTATTTCAGGATTATTTCAATAACAGTAACGGTAGAGGGACTTCAGTCATTCACCCAGCTTGCTAGTGAACAACATCTATGTAATTTATGAATTCCTTATGCATAAACATTGCCACGTATATGCAGTATACAGGATTTTTACCCAATAATACATAATACAGTTACAAGTTATGCTGTGATTTGCAAAATATACAAGATTGTTACAAATTTCCTGGACAGAAATGAAAAACTAAAAATTCTAATTATTTATATTTAAATCATACAATCATGAGTTGTAGCTTTATGATAGACTCGTTTTCTTATCATTCTGACATTCATTTTATTAATCCACAACAGACACATTTCTTCCACAACATTGTATTACATCTTGCTCAGCAAGGAATGTATTTGCATAACTTATGTACAAGAAGTAGATACAACTCTTAATAAATATACCTGCAATATTTTTTCTTTCGACTTAAAATAATTTTAAGTATCGTTTCAGATGTTTAGATTCTTTCATCTTTGTGGTACTTTAAGCTTATGTTTTCAAAGTTTGTAATTTTCTCCCAACTCACTCAATATTTCATTGAATATCTCAATCTTTCACAGATTTGTTAATAGTTAGGGGTACCCTCGCGCAACACGCCGTTAGAGGGCGCTACATGTGTGTCGACCTCAGGCAATGGGAAGGAGGAGAGGGGGTAGAGACGATGATAGTTGCACAAAATGTCACCCGAGGGCGTGTTGCTAGGCCGCAATGACGGACGATTATGTAATAATTTCATGAAGTGGAACCAGAGGGCGCGACTATCTTAGGGAGGGGGATATCATAGTTCGATACCAGAAAGCCTGTTACTATAGGTGGATTGACTTACTAAAGTTTATAAGCATATATTTAACCATGTTTTTACATTTCCTGACCTTTATATTACTACTTGTTCATTCCACCTCAGTAAATAAGAATTTATATAGTTTATAAACTACAGAGTCTAATTCTTGTATTCCAACAATCGGTTCAGATAGTATCAGTCGGCTTAGAAAAAATTTTCAAAGTGAAAAATCGATTCAATTCTACTTTTAATAACTACATAAATGTGTGAGATTTCATTATATACTATCTAAGTATTTCAATTCTACTTTTAATAACTACATAAATGTGTGAGATTTCATTATATACTACTATCTAAGTATTATTTCAAGCATCTAATATTATAATGTTTCAAAAATGATTTTAAGCAGTGTCGCTTAACACTATATCATTAGTTCTATATTTAATTACATTTCCTGACCATTTATATGTAAATCGTCCTGAAAAAGGACGCTTATCTAAATATCAATTAAAACACACTTTCACTAGTAAACTTTATGATATCAATATAATTTGTCAACATATTTTATTTTTACACATGATACTTTATAGTTTTATCTTACATGAGTTTCACTAGAGTGAACACTGTACTTTCACATATGATTCCCTCATCAATGTCTAGATTTAATTATGTTAAAACCATTATTTTAACGATACTTTTACTGTCTATATGAGTTTAACAAATCTGATGTTATCCGTTACTTGAAAGAGATCACAACTTACATTTTACTACATAATAAATGTGATTAATCACTATTATAGAATAACAACTTATCCCTTTTTTTTTTCATAAATCTTTGAGGACTGAACTTTCTTGGACACACGTTGTGATGGATTTACTATTATATATATCTATATATATATTAATATCGATGTTTGTTTAAATGACATTAAATGTAAATGACGTATACTGTTAAATATGTATTGTGAAACTCCCGCCTATTCTCTAAAACTGTAGAAGATTCTCGAGTGTAAGAATCAACAATATGCATGTGTACGTAAATGCTAGTGTAAGGTTTGTATTGTTTCGTAATCTGAATTTTTAGAAACTCTCCATACGCCTATAAATATAATCGACGCACCTAAAAGCAGTATCTATTATTGGTTTGCTATAGTTGATGTGCTATAAACTTCGGAGGCTATGACTGTGATTTTTATAACGCTTATTAATCGGAAAACTTAAGATATTTGACCAGGAACATTTATAAATTTCTAACGTTACAAACCATTTAACTTCAGTGAATTCACTTTTACGAAAACATTAACTAACGTCATCGGTGGAAAAAAAAATCGGCATGTGATCATTGAAGACAACAGAGCTACCTAGCTCTCCACTAAGTGAATTGTACCTACGTCAACTCGAAATTAACTCGCTCATCATGAACCCTCGAGAAGATATCAAGGAAGTTCCAGACTAGAAAGAAGGCTTTAATTGCTTGTAAGTTTGTAAATCTTTTGCACATAGATCATTATTTGTAATAACTGTTATTGTAAATTGTATTATTGGTTGTATACTGAAAAAAAAATGTGTATTAAAAAAGAAAACTGTGTGTATCAATCTTGTTGGCAAATATCATAAATTGGATACATATCTGCATTTATTTAACTACTAAATCCAAAGTACAATTTAACTCAGTTTTAGGCTATTTAAAATTATAATATGTAACAATGTCGAGAACGATAATAAGCATATTATATAAAATATTGTCCACTCACACGGTCCTTAAAATACTTTTTGTTGTAAGTTTACGTTCGACAGTTCTTCTTGATGATTTTTTTATGTGGAGATTATGTAGAGGCAGTTCTAATGGGTTAAAATATTCTTTCTCATCTCGACCAAAGTAAATACAGACCCAGTGGCTACCAGATTTATGAATTCGATCAGATTAACGACGTACAATTGTTTTTCTGCATGATCAGGTAGTTGATCACCGGCAAATACACCTCCAAACTTCTTTCGCGTGCACAAATCTTGTAAAAATATAGAATAAATTTCTAAAATATTCATAGCTTATTTCAGACAATGTTCCATAGGATACCTGCTGTTTCGCTTTCACAGGTCAACGAGACTACTATTATAACATATTCTGTGTGGACACTGATGTCAAACTAGCTAAGCTTTGACTGTAAAAATACCCTCAAGTGATCACACCCATACAGACAGTGTTTCTATAAACGAAAGATGATAACCTCATTGTCTCAACACGTCATCAATGGCTAGAAAGAAGAGGCGGAAAACTTTTATTGAAATAAAAGTCAATTATAATACATTGTCGCTACGTATTTACATTTTACTTAATATTGAAAATAAACGGTTTAGATTCTACATAATTGTATATTTTTTACATAAATGTAATGGTCACCATACTTTAACTAGAATTTTTGTATGTCACTGAAACTTAAAAGTTAGTAAACATAGTTCTTCACTTTACATAATGATACAAAACACTAAATGTATATTCATAGTTTTCTATTACTTAATATTTACTGGGAAATTTCAGTTAGCGTATAATTATTGCACACTGTGCCCGACAAATGGCCAGTTTAGAATAAGTTTTCAAAATGTAAGATCTATTCAATTCTAATTTATGATATTTACATAAACATGTGAAATGTATGAGGTTTCATTATACACTAATGTTTAAAAGTATGAAATGTATGAGAGTTCATTATACCCTAATATTTAAAAGTATGAAATGTATGAGAGTTCATTATACCCTAATGTTTAAAAGTATGAAATGTATGAGATTTCATTATACCCTAATGTTTAAAAGTATGAAATGTATGAGAGTTCATTATACCCTAATGTTTAAAAGTATGAAATGTATGAGAGTTCATTATACCCTAATGTTTAAAAGTATGAAATGTATGAGAGTTCATTATACCCTAATGTTTAAAAGTATGAAATGTATGAGAGTTCATTACACACTAATGTTTAAAAGTATGAAATGTATGAGGTTTCATTATACAGTAATGTCTAAAAGTATGAAATGTATGAGGTTTCATTATACACTAATGTTTAAAAGTATGAAATGTATGAAGTTTCATTATATAGTAATGTCTAAAAGTATGAAATGTATGAGGTTTCATTATACACTAATGTTTAAAAGTATGAAATGTATGAGGTTTCATTATACACTAATGTTTAAAAGTATGAAATGTATGAGGTTTCATTATATAGTAATGTCTAAAAGTATGAAATGTATGAAGTTTCATTATACAGTAATGTTTAAAAGTATGAAATGTATGAGAGTTCATTACATACTAATGTTTAAAAGTATGAAATGTATGAGGTTTCATTATACAGTAATGTCTAAAAGTATGAAATGTATGAGGTTTCATTATACAGTAATGTTTAAAAGTATGAAATGTATGAGGTTTCATTATACACTAATGTTTAAAAGTATGAAATGTATGAGGTTTCATTATACAGTAATGTCTAAAAGTATGAAATGTATGAGGTTTCATTATATAGTAATGTCTAAAAGTATGAAATGTATGAGGTTTCATTATATAGTAATGTCTAAAAGTATGAAATGCATGAGGTTTCATTATAAAATACAACAAATTATGTACTTGAGTGGTAACAAAGCTAGTTATGTCCTGGTAGTGTTGATAAACTCGTTCACAAGTTCAGTCTACAAAAAACAATTTAATTTTTATTTGAATATTAACAAACTTCCAATCACATGTTATATTTATTCAGACTCAGAAAATGTAATTTTTTCAAAACTGACATTGAATTTGGAAACAATGCTACGGTGACATGTATAATTTTTCTCACCAAAAAAATGAGTGCAGAAACTTAACTTTATTTACACTATACTATTTAAACTTACCAGTTTAACAAAGCATCAAACAGTTTTTTCACTAATGACAATACCGAAAAGGAGTTGACAATCATAACCGTAGAAAAAACAACCTTTAGTTATAAATCAAGTGATTATTCTTCGACTATTCCAAAACAGATATTTCATCACGTGGATTTTGAAATTGTTACCATATTATGAATTATCTTTCATTTACACTTCATAGATAGATCATCAGTTATATAATTATCATCAGTTACAAATCAGTGTTTTGTAAATTTTTCATATGATACTCACTTCTCATCATAGACTAATATACTGTCTTTAGTATAAGTAAGTAAAATCTCAGACTTAAGTATCACACATATTGAAACATTTGTGAACAAAAATTTAAGATATACTAATATATTATTGATGAAATCATCTTAGTTTATAAAATACTGACTTACAGTATACACCTGTTCACGCTATTAGTCATCATAAATGAAACATTTTCTAAGTTATCAAAATTTCTTTATTATAGAAACTATACAAAACATATCATGCACTTAAAATCCGTAGCTAAATTGACTGTGAAATATGTTAAAACAAACTGAATTAACATGAAACATCGTTCTAAGACATGTCACCACATTAATGATTCAATGCAAACGAATCATGTAAGATTTCAGTTAGTAGGCTTAGATAAAAACACTTCTCATCATAGCCTAATGTACTATTTTTAGTATCTGTAAGTAAAATCTTAGTCTTAAGTATAACACTTACTGAAACATTTGTTAATAAAACTTATAAACATCTTAGTTTATAAATTACTAAACTATATATGTCTAGCTAAGCCTTTTGTGATAAATTACATTATAAATGTCAGTTTTTAATGGTATGTACAAATCTCCATTTATATTTGATATGTTTCATCATAACTTGATGAACTATCATTAAGATTTCTAAGTAACACCACATATTTAACAAGCATACTGAAAGATTTATGAACAAAACTTCAAGATATACTTACTAATATGCTATTTACAAAAACACCCTAGGTTATAAAATACTGACATACAGCTCAATGTGATAATACCTGTGGTATATACTTCTTCAAGCATATTCAATGTGATAATACCTGTGGTATATACTTGTTCAAGCATGTTCAATGTGATAATACCTGTGGTATATACTTGTTCAAGCATGTTCAATGTGATGATACCTGTGGTATATACTTCTTCAAGCATGTTCAATGTGATGATACCTATGGTTTATATTTGTTCAAGCATGTTCAATGTGATAATACCTGTGGTATATACTTCTTCAAGCATGTTCAATGTGATGATACCTATGGTTTATATTTGTTCAAGCATGTTCAATGTGATAATACCTGTGGTATATACTTCTTCAAGCATATTCAATGTGATAATACCTGTGGTATATATACTTCTTCAAGCATATTCAATGTGATAATACCTGTGGTATATACTTGTTCAAGCATGTTCAATGTGATAATACCTATGGTTTATATTTGTTCAAGCATGTTATTAGTCAAATAAAATAAATCATCATAAATGAAACACAAGGAGAATTCTCTAAAGTAATCAAAGTTTTTTTATTTTAGAAACTATACAAAACAAATCACGCACTTGAAATCTGTAAATATATTGACTGTCCACCATAGTGCTGAATATTATATCTTGACCGTCACATTACCACTCACCTACAGCTTAAAACTGACGTGTTTGAACATATGCTATCTGCAATATATGTAAATAAAAACTTGTAAAGTATCACACACTCGAGCATTGTGGAATATTTAAATGTTTAATCACATGACTGCGTAAAT
>NW_013668352.1:156621-164225 GCF_000517525.1 Limulus polyphemus | reverse complement strand
GTGTGGTTCGGTGGTATTCGGAACGTTACCAAGTTGTGTGTGTCCTCAAGTGGTTCAGTGGTATACGGAACGTTATCATGTTAGGTGTGTCCTCATGTGGTTCAGTGGTATACGGGGCGTTACCAGGTTGGGTGTGTCCTCATGTGGTTCAGTGGTATACGGAACGTTACCAAGTTGTGTGTGTCTTCGTGTGGTTCGGTGGTATTCGGAACGTTACCAAGTTGTGTGTGTCCTCAAGTGGTTCAGTGGTATACGGAACGTTATCATGTTAGGTGTGTCCTCATGTGGTTCAGTGGTATACGGAACGTTACCAAGTTGTGTGTGTCTTCGTGTGGTTCGGTGGTATTCGGAACGTTACCAAGTTGTGTGTGTCCTCAAGTGGTTCAGTGGTATACGGAACGTTATCATGTTAGGTGTGTCCTCATGTGGTTCAGTGGTATACGGAACGTTACCAGGTTGGGTGTGTCCTCATGTAGTTCAATAGTATACAAGTAAAGCTTCAGTACATTATCTTTAAATACAAAAGTTTGTTTTAAATTATCTTTATTTTGTAGCGTTCTTCTTTAAGTCTAGTGACCAAATAGTACATGACTTTAGTTATTTGTACTTTGTATGTCAATTTCAGCATCTGAGAAGAAGGAAATCAGTTTTCGATTATATTAATACGATATATATATATATACCGACACGTTTCTATGTCAATCTCTTGTTTCCCAGTGGGTCAGGGGTAAGTTTACGGTCTTACAATGCTAAAATCCGAAGCTCGATTCCCCGCGCTGGACACAGCAAGACAGCCCAATTGTTCTAAAACAAACAAGCCAATCTCTTAAGCTATGACAATACTGTTCCCAACCACTTCAAAACGATATCTTATGTGAGACTGCTTCTATCACTTCTCCTGAAAGTTGTTTAATTAAAAGAAACCCTTAAACACAGTTTTCTTTCCTACACATTTTGTGAACCTTTTCGTGTAGGAAGTTTGAAGTGCCCATTTTAATATGAACGAAAGTTTGTAGCGTTTCGTCACAACTCTGATTTATAAAACGTGACCACATGACTTCCTACATTTGTTAACTGGAAGAATACAAAATTACAGTCAGTCAGATTTGTATAACAATTTACAGCATAAAATTGTGAAGTTATAGGATAGTGTTACACGTGATACTATAAAAAAGAAAAACTGTTAAACATAGGTCTACTCTGTATCCTAGCAACTCCTGCGTGCACGAGTCTCCTCGCAATCTGTCCAACTGTCAGGATGAATGTGTAAAGTTTTCTCTACCGGAAAACTTTGACAGGATTAGCAGTGATAGGATGTTTGTTCAGATGGAGGCAACATAGGATATTTCAAGTGCACTGTCTTCAGCTCCCATCAAAAAAACACAAACAACGCGGCTGAAATAGCTCTCGAGCCGAAGAAACCATGATTGGCTACCGTTCCTTAACTTCAAACCTCGATTCTCCCACGGTGGGATCCCCGTGGGGGGTGGTTAGGCAACTTGGGCTGGTGTTAAGTTTACTGCCGGACATCAGGGAAAACAAGATGTTCTAAAAACAAAAATGGCATCTTGGGGAGATTTTATTATCAAGCACATTTGTCTTTGTAACTAAACTTAGGTATATATATATACATAAACTCAACAGGAACCTGTTGTTACCCAAGATAATTCAAACAACAGTAAAATGTCACACCAGATAAACGTTCAAGATATGACTGTACAGTTACATTTATTGACACGTTTCGGGCGGGTGTTAAACCTTAAGTGTTTTATTTATTTTTTAAAGTGATTCAAATCGTGAAACTTCAAAACAACCAAAGTTTGGTTTAGAGTGTTTATTTGGAACTAATTTTAACAATTTGTGTTTGTAATTAAACAAAAACTACACAATGGGCTATTTCTGCTGAGCCCACCATAGGTATCGAAACCCGGTTTTAACGTTATACGCCTCCAGACTTACCGCTGTGCCACTGGGGGGGTGAACTTTAGCAAAGTCGAATAACCCTCTCCACAGGCCAAGGTATATCTATAATTTTGGTAAGTGATGTCTTAGATTAATTAAAGGAACACAACATTTGGAAACTTAAAAATCTGAAGGACAGGAAGAAATTTAATTGCTGAAGATAACGCCATTGGCTTTATGGCGTGCTATTTATCCATTCCTACAGCTGACTTAGGAACACTCTCAATTCATGTTTATTTCGTGACGGTTACGAACAAGTACGTTTTATCAGCAAGTAGCAAATGTTCTATATAACTGGATACATATGTTTCGTGATGCTGAGATAGAGTTTCTTCTACAAATTAGCGAAACTTCATCCAAAATTATACCATATATAATTTTCTTGACATTTTAGTCAGCAACCTTTTGTATCCGACTTAAATTAATGGCCTTCATATCTGAATTAATGACCTTCAGATTGGAATTAATGGCCTTCATATCTGAATTAATGACCTTCAGATTGGAATTAATTACCTTCAGATTAGAATTAATGACTTTCAGATCTGAATTAATTGCCATCAGATTGGAACTAATGACTTTCCGATCTGAGTTAATGGCCTTCAGATTGGAATTAATGACTTTCAGATTTGAATTAATAGCCTTCAGATTTGAATTAATGAATTTCAGATTTGAATCAATGGTCTTCAGATTGGAAATAAATGACTTTCAGATTTGATTTATAGAAACAAAGGCAGTGTCTCTCTCGTGGAACATACCCGATTCAACAGCAACAACAACTACAATAAACAAGGGCAGTCTCTTCCACGAGAAACATACCCGATCCAACAGCAACAACAACTACAATAAACAAGGGCAGTCTCTTCCACGGGAAACATACCCGATCCAACAGCAACAACAACTACAATAAACAAGGGCAGTCTCTTCCACGGGAAACATACCCAATCCAACAGCAACAACAACTACAATAAACAAGGGCAGTCTCTTCCACGGGAAACATACCCGATCTAACAACTACAACAAATATAAGAGACAAGGGCAGTTTCTCTCACGTGTAACATATCCAAACAAACAACAACAAATACAAGAAACATGGGCAGTCTCTCTCACGTGGAGCATACCCGATCCAACAACAAATAAAAGAAACAAGGACAGTCTATCAATGTGGAACATACCCGATCTAACAACAAAAACTACAAGAAACAAGGGCAGTCTGTCCCACGGGGAACATACCCAAACAAACAACAAATACAAGAAACAAGGACAGTTTCTCTCACGTGGAACATACCCGATCTAACAACAACAACAAATACAAGAAACAAGGACAGTCTCTCTCACGTGTAACATACCCGAACAAACAACAACAAATACAAGAAACAAGGGCAGTCTCTTTCACGTGTAACATACCCGAACAAACAACAACAAATACAAGAAACAAGGGCAGTCTCTTTCACGTGTAACATACCCGAACAAACAACAACAAATACAATAAACAAGGGCAGTCTCTCTCACGTAGAGCATACCCGAACAAACAACAACAAATACAAGAAACAAGGACAGTCTCTCCCACGGGGAACATACCCAAACAAACAACAAATACAAGAAACAAAGGCAGTCTCTCTCACGTGGAACATACCCGAACAAACAACAACAACAAATACAAGAAACAAGGACAGTCTCTCTCACGTAGAACATACCCGAACAAACAACAACAAATACAAGAAACAAGGACAGTTTCTCCCACGTGGAGCATGCCCGAACAAACAACAAATACAAGAGACAAGGGCAGTCTCTCTCTCACGTATAACACACCCGAACAAACAACAACAAGTACAAGAAACAAGGGTAGTCTCTCTCACGTGGAGCATACCCGAACAAACAACAACAAATACAAGAAACAATAAATCGTTCATTGGATGACATGGGGAACTTCCACTCGTTTACCTGGAGAAAAAACTTTGTTGATTGTCAGATTAGTGTTTTGACATCTTTAAGGAACGTTCATTGGTGAGAATCTTATAACTATAACCATACCATTAGATTAGGTGTAAGTTACTAAGTAAGTTGAATGATAAAATATTTATATTATCAGTCACCACGTAAGTTGAATGATAAAAGATTTACATTACCGATCACCACGTAAGTTGAATGATAAAAGATTTACATTATCACTCACCACGTAAGTTGAGTGATAAAAGATTTATATTATCAGTCACCACGTAAGTTGAGTGATAAAAAGATTTATATTATCAATCAGTCCTATAAATATGAGAAATACAATTTATTCTTATGTTATTAAGAAAGTTTATAAAGTTATATTAAATTATTGAGTTTCAATATTTTTGTTTAACTGGTCAGGTGTGGCCGTGCCCGGGTTGTAAATTGTAGGTTTCAAGGTTTTTGTGTCTCATTACCACAAAAACGCTGTCTTCCTTCTAGCCTATCATTTGAAAATATAGGGATGGCTGTGCGCAGGTAGCTCTTGTCTAACTTAGCGCGAAAATGTCAAGCACATATATAAACAAATTACGTGGAAATGTTGTGATTGGATAGAAATGTTTCGTGTAGGGAGTCCTCAACTGGCTTCCATATTTTCTTTAGAATTTACAATATTTACTAAGGCACAAAAAGGAGAAATATTTTTACGATAAAAATGTTAGACGTAATAAAACGAGCAAATAAAAATGTACACGCTGTAAATGCTAGAATATCGAACTGATGAATCAATTCCTTTGTTAGATCGATATATTAAATTATTTTGTTTATTAGGTAATTTGTTTTGTTCTAATCTATGTATGTAGCTTTGACCAGAAGTTATCGATGTTCCCAGCAAATATTCTATTCTCCAGCAGACTCATTTCTTTATAATAAACTTAAGTTGAAGTTTGGTTTAACGTGTGTGAAATAAACACCAGAACTGGTAATTAAAAACAAAACAAAAAAATTGGGCAAACCAGACTCGAATTTATGACTCATATTAGATAACGAAGGTTTATTTATTTTATTAAGAATAAAGGTAAACAATTGGATACCTGTGCTGTACCCGCCACAAGTATCGAAGCCCTGTTTTTGCCTTCAGACTTTCTGCTGAGCTACAAGAGGGGATCTTCTTCATTGCCTTTTGAACTTAGACAGGAATTCAAAGGCAAAACAAAAACTTACCTAGGTCGGCACGAAGAAAAATTATATCTATTAAAGTATTATTGTAAGACTTGCAGCAAATAACTGGAAGTGCTTGTAATGCACACTTATTGAAACACCTATATTTCATAAGAAAATAGAACACTGTATTAATTAAAATAGCTGTCATTTTCCCGGTAGAATTACCAGAATAACACCATGTGGAATTAATTAGCTTCAAAATAATAAGCTGTATTTCCAGCCAGGCCATCAGAGAGTGCATCTTGTGTTTGGAAGATAGTGATCAAGCCCTCTAGCGGACGGTTTCATGAAATAATAATGTATAGTAAGAGAAAAGCTTCTCGTTTTTTTTTCGCTTCACTTGAATCCTCAGTCGAGGAGACAAAATTCTTTCTCAATTGGTGAGTCATCAATACACATCATCGGATTACGTGTGAGCTTGACAGTTATGTGGGTCTCAGTGATCCCCACAAGTGATTAGGTATAGCGTAATTTTTGGTCCCTCAAGCGACAAACGGATCACCAGCGTTGTTCTGTTTTTATCTGTCTCTCAAGCGACCAACGGATCACCAACGTTGTTCTGTTTTTAGCTGTCTCTCAAGCGACCAACGGATCACCAACGTTGTTCTGTTTTTAGCTGTCTCTCAAGCGACCAACGGATCACCAACGTTGTTCTGTTTTTATCTGTCTCTCATGCGAACAACGGATCACCAACATTGTTCTGTTTTTAGCTGTCCCTCAAGCGACCAACAGATCACCAACGTTGTTCTGTTTTTAGCTGTCCCTCAAGCGACCAACGGATCACCAACATTGTTCTGTTTTTAGCTGTCCCTCAAGCAACCAACGGATCACCAACATTGTTCTGGTTTTAGCTGTCCCTCAAGCGACCAACGGATCACCAACATTGTTCTGTTTTTAGTTTTTCTTATAATTTGGGCCAGTACATTCAAAAACAAAACTACTTATATTATTATGTAAATAAGTGTCCTAACGTACATCTTTACAAATAGTATGGATGATGGAGCAGAAACGGACAACTGTAAATAATACTGAAAAACATAAGTATTGTGAGAATGACCTGAAGTTGTACCTGGATCAGTTAAAGAGTAGGCAAGTATTCCAGCTGTTGTTACTGAACCAGTTATACAAAACATAGGCAACTGTGGTGACGTCGACAAATACTTTTTCTGTGCCTCTCCTGATATCATTTTCAGCGTTTCGTTAATGTTAACCCATCCATATACATATTCCCACAAGCCCTTGGAACAATAATGTACATTTAATAGGCTTAAAGGCCACATACTGTATATTACAAAGTAAATATATTTCAAGGGTAACTACTAAAATAATTACCAGATTAATTTATCGTTATCCACAGGCACGTATTATATTAAATTGAATTAATATTTGTTGGTATAATCCACTCATATTACTATGCATTTCCTAACCCTTATTAACTTGCCAAACCGAAAATTACATGGAGGACTTTGGACAGGATATGATACTAATGTGGTCAGAGAACACCCTTTAGTAACCAACAGCAACAACCTAACTATCATTATGATAAAGTTTAAAATGGGATTTTATAAACTAACTTCCTGATCTATTT
The DNA here is from genome assembly GCF_000517525.1 of Limulus polyphemus. Classification (NCBI taxonomy): domain Eukaryota; kingdom Metazoa; phylum Arthropoda; class Merostomata; order Xiphosura; family Limulidae; genus Limulus; species Limulus polyphemus. The sequence goes on along the minus strand of NW_013668352.1, from coordinate 157,516 downwards.
TTAATCTCCCTGTTACTAGGATACAGTAGTCATGGCTTTGATGTTTCCTATTATATATGTAAAACGATTTAGACCTTTCGACTCTATCCTTGTCATACTTCACTGTGTTAAATAATTTCGATTAGGATTAATTCTGTCGCGCCTCTTTTAAGTGAAGTTCTAGGTGGTAAATAATTAGTATAAACATTACAGTTCGCTCATTCCAACCTTTTCAAAAATAACTCACCGAATCTCCTGTTATTACAAGTTACTTTACTGTGGAACACATTTGATAATACAGTTTTCTATCAGCTTGAATGGGACCAATAAACAAAACGTAAAATTTGCCACCTTCACTGGTTAAATATCAAAGGATATTTACGAACAGAACTGTTATCTTATTTTGTTATTTACTATATGAAATCACTAATAGACGTTCTGATAGGGAGTGAAAATTATGAAAAGTGATAATAAATCGTATTGTCATTGGACTGGACGTGGTCTAGTTGTTAGCGTGATGGATAATGCATCGAACGGTCCAAGGTTCGAGACGTGATGCCGCTAAACTTACTTCCCACATTTAGCTGTGAGCGCATTATACAAGTGACAGACACTCTCGTGATTCGGTAAAGAAGCCGAACAAAGTCTTTGTGGTGGCTGGCTGCACTCCTTTTAGTCAATGATTCAAAATTAGGGACACCTGCTATATGTGAAACCTAGGGAACTATGACCTAGCCGCTAAGCTAGCGTGAGCAGAAATATCATTGTGGTTGAAAATCTTAATTCTACATATTTCTGGGTCTACTAACACAACTTGTTGGCGACGTTAAAAATTTCTGACAAGTCTTGGGAGACTTTAACCTATGTAAAAGGAAAGTTGCTGATAAATGGTACATATAAATGAAGAGACATGCTG
>NW_013668352.1:148102-155722 GCF_000517525.1 Limulus polyphemus | reverse complement strand
AGGTATGTTGTAAGGTACAAACATACTGTACATGATGGAGGTATGTTGTAAGGTACAAACATACTGTACATGATGGAGTATGTTGTAAGGTACAAACATGTTGTACATTATAGAGGTATGTTGTAAAGTACAAACATACTGTACATGATAGAGGTATGTTGTAAGGTACAAACATACTGTACATGATGGAGATATGTTGTACATGATGGAAGTATGATGTAAGGTACAAACATACTGTACATGATGGAGGTATGTTGTAATTTACAAACATACTGTACATGAAGGAGGTATGTTGTAAGGTACAAACATACTGTACATGATGGAGTATGTTGTAAGGTACAAACATGTTGTACATGATGGAAGTATGGTGTAAGGTACAAACATGTACATGATGGAGATATGTTGTAAGGTACAAACATGTACATGATGGAGATATGTTGTAAGGTACAAACATGTTGTACATGATAGAGGTATGTTGTAAAGTACAAACATACTGTACATGATGGAGATATGTTGTACATGATGAAAGTATGTTGTAAGGTACAAACATGTTGTACACGATGGAGATATGATGTAAGGAAAATACTTAAAATGTGTTGAAAAAGATGAAGAAACTGGAGGGATATGTTTTATTTATAGAAACGTGACAAACATACTTTTTAAAGTAGGAGTATTTAGGAAAACAATATTTCAGTTTGTAAAGGTTAATGTTAAATTATTTGTTACCTAATCACATTCGAATCCGGATCATATTGCTTTATTTGATATCATATTTATAGCGTATTCATCAGACTTTGTAGCGGTAAGCAAACCGGTCCTTCCATCGCTTTAAGCACGTACCCCTCATTAAGCGATATTTTAACAGTTTGTATGCGACAGTTATTGTTCTTCAAAATGCTGTCGTAAAGTGAGAAGCGAAGACTGAGGAGTAGAGCGAGCGAAGAATGAAGTAAGGATGAAACACGTTAGTTCATGATAAGGACAGCTATATACAGTGTCTTGTTATTCAGGAACACTTGTCAGCTCAAAAGCGCGTGTTGACATCCAACGCCAACTCGATCTTATCGCCTACTTACCAAGATATTTTTCTTTATTTATTTTTAGCTTCAATGAGGTTCAGTTTATTCATTTTAAGTTCCACATTGTGGTTAACTTAACATATGTCCTTGAATAAAAAAGAAAGAAAGAAAAAAGGTGGAAAACATCATATATGATACAGGAAAAGCTTTTCTTCCGAGGGTTATATTATTTTCTATACCACTTAAGTGAAAAACTATTAAAAAACGGGGTTTGAAAGTTTGCATACTATCCTACTTTTGTAAACGAATAATTGAATTGCATTTTAAATCCATGTGAATTTTTTGTGTAACAAGTTCGTCAACGTTCGCAGTAGACTTATGTAGTATTATGCTTTGTTTTATTATTGTTATATTTTGTGTGTTGGAAGGGGTAGAAACTTGACAATTTGCAAAGCGGGTATAACATACATATTAATCATTATACTATGTAGGCCAAGACACCTGCAAACATACGAAATAAACAAGACTATAAATTAGGTTAAACTTAAGAGTAGGCTTAGCTCGCAGTAATCTATTAATTAGAACGTAATACTATGATTACTAAGAAATTACATGCGACTGATAAATTAATAAGAAGGCTATCGAAATCCCTCCCGTGTTTATAATGTCGGCCAACAAAGAAAGTTTGCTGGTGTCTTTGTTAGTCTTAGATATATCTAAAAGCCTTTCTCCAAACGTGCTTTAATACAACCTTCTTACAACACTAATGTCATATTTAAATCTTATTATACTACTGTTACAACATATTAAATTTTCTTATACCAATAATGACATAGTAGAGACCCTCGTATTCCCACCAACACCCCCTCCGTATGCCACTATTATCACAGCAGAGATCCTCTTAAGCCACAAATTCCACATTTGAGACTTTCTGATACCAAAAATGTTTTTTATGAACAGAATCTTGTCTACTAATGCATTATATTTATAACAATAGTGATCTATATTCGTATCTTAATACATCAACTTTATGTTTGTTTGTTTGTTTTCAATTTCGCGCAAAGCAACACGAGGGCTATCTGCACTAGTCGTCCCTAATTTAGCAGTGTAAGACTAGAGGGAAAGCAGCTAGTCATAACCACCCAACGCCAACTCTTGGGCTTCTCTTTTACCAACGAATAGTGGGATTGACCGTTACATTATAACGCCCCCACGGCTGAAAGGGCGAGCATGTTTGGTGTAACGGGGATTCGAACCCGCGACCCTCAGATTGCGATTCGAGTGCCCTAACCACCTGGCCATGCCTGCCCTCCACATTATGACGTAGTGCTAATTGTGACAAGTTAATTTTTGCTAGGTACAAATACAGCCTGTTTCAAAATTCACTTCCTCTGTTCAAACGACTTCGTTCAAGAAATCGATGGACATAATGTTGTGGACCTCAAAGTGTAGACCAATTTAACAATGTAGAAAACAATGTACATAATGCAGTGATTTGTTCGAAATTCTTTGAATATGTAACTTGTCTTCCGCACGGCCAAACATGTCTACGTAGCTGAAACACCCGATATTGTTGCAATATGGAATCACTTTGCTTTTCGCTATTTGTTGTGGGCCCTAAGAATGGACAAAACGTATTTGGCCGTCATGTTCCAAAGGCACACTTCAGCTATCTACAATAGAGTGCGTTACTTACTGTAAGGTTAGCCTCACGTGCTTAGCCCAAAACAAGATTAAATGGATAAATTCAGAAATTTGCTTTTGAAGCTGTCATAACGTTATTTCGTGGCAGGGGTTGAGAAAAAAAATGTATATTCAGCCCTACACGTAAAAGGAGAATACTATGGTGTGTTATATGGCTTTGTCCACTTTCCGACCACTCACCTTATCTTCTCGCGTGTATTTTGTTTTTTCTTGGCAAGGAGAAGTAATTTGTCTTCTAACAAAGGATGACGTTTTACAATAAATCTTCCAATATCAGGTGCAGAGCCAGAAGCATCTGCCCATAAATCAACCATAAATATTCTTATAGCCAAGGCATGCGTGCAGGTATTTTAATATAAAACACATTCACACTCAAATATTTTAAAGACAATGAAATATGAAACAAACTACGTCAAACAGGAAACTGGAAAAAATCTGCTAAAGTTAAGATCTACGTTTCTGATAAGACTTTGCATGAATTTTCATTTTAATAGCAGTTGTACATTAATGGTTATCCCCATTACAGCTGCCCGAAGCTACGTAGATAAAACGATAAGAAAAATACATTGATTTGTTTTTAAAATATACCTCGTTAATTCTTATTTAACAAGAGTATTTGTGAAATGTCGTTGACACTTTAAAGGCAAGTTGGCGGTATCTATTAAACTTAGGGTGTGTTTATGGACGATGAAAACTGGATATTCAGGACAAAAATTGGCATATAGGATTGTTTGTTTTGTAATTAAGCACAAAGCTACACAATGGCCTATCTGTCCTCTGCACACCACGGGTATCGAAACCCAGTTTCTAGAGTTGTAAGTCCGGGGTTGTAGGAAATCTTGTGTGTAACAGGTAGCATCCAAAACTAAGTTTCAATCAAAAGAAATAGAGAAATATAAACTTTCATAGCATTAGAATACTGGGAATCTAATCACAGCATTCTAGTTGTTGTTGTTTGTTTTAGAGCAAACAGGCTATCTGCTGTGTCTATCGAAGGACTAGTCACACTATCATCTTTAGTTCAAATAAGGTAAATATAAAATAAATGAAATGAAAATAGTGATTCTAAAGAAAGAATTTCAGAGCAGAAGAACACAAAAAGTTATATCGAGAGACTTACTATAGTATCCCCAGAAGACTGAAGTTTTATTGGTACTTTTCACAATGTTCAGTATATAACACATACAGCTCTAGAAGTGTGTAAGATGTATAGATACATTCATTTACTGAAGCATGCAGTCCAATTCAGAGTTAACGTGATAATAAGCTTTGGTCTAGACAGCGATATGACGTAATCAAGCTTGATTACATGTGACTGGCTGATGTAAGCTGTTATTAGTTTTTTTTTTTTAAGAGATACATACACCACATAAAACAAAAGATAATTAGAACTTATAGCAAATTAACAATGACCAGATAAAACCACTGTTGTAAAACACTGTCAGCTACTCCTCTCTCAGCTATTTAATGGTCATACAGCCTACGTCCGTAAATGAACATTTTGTAGAGATGTTTTGTTTTACTTCTTTCCTGTTCATGACATTTCAATTGAACATGGAGTGTGGACACATGAACATCAGGGGCGATTTGATACTGATGTTGTATTCTTAAAGTCAGAGTGCTGGTACGACCCTAAATCCCCCTTCACCATATCTCTCAAGCAGCTGTTTACAAGATGTTTCTTAAGTGTCAGGATTCACTTGACGAATGTAACGCATCTTACAAAATATTCCATACTAGCCTGATGAGTTTGAAGTCCGGCAAGTGAAGCATTCCGCGCATGCCCGTGAGATTGAAGTCTAGTAAGTATGCCAATTGCATCACGTTATAGTACTAGTAGCACAAAGGGTTGTAGGAGGAGTTCTGTATAATGTGTGGCATTAATGGTACCCCACTACAGGATATATTGGTCAGTACGTTCATCTATGTTTACTACAGAATATATTGGTCAGTATGTCCATTTATGTTTACTACAGGATATGATGGTCAGTACGTCCATTTATGTTTACTACAGGATATCATCTTTCACCATACGCGTCACGTTACAGTATAAAAATGGGATTCTGGGATTGCTTCTGTTTTTCTCCATCAGTGAATGACTATTATCTGTAGTGGGACTCGTATGGTAACAACGTTACGCAATTTTTTTTACACTTTCAATAAAATTATTTTCTGCGTTTTATTTCTCCTGACAGATTGCGAGCTAAGCCTAATATAATTTGTTATCAGAGGCATAACCTTCATAATATCTTTTAAAGATTTGTGTCAGTGGTTTCGATCGGTTGAACAAGAAGTCCGAATGGTTTGTACAGTTTCACAACCTTTATGGTTAGAGAGCTGGAAATTAATGTCGATAGAGCGACATATGTAGTTGATGAAATAGATGTCACATTACTGGTTTGTAATGTTGAATAGGGAAGTCTGTAATCTGTTACAAAACATTACAAAGGTATGTGTTGAATAGGAATGTCTTTGATCTGTTACAAAATATTACAAAGGTATGTGTTGAATAGGGAAGTCTTTAATCTGTTACAAAACATTACAAAGGTATGTGTTGAATAGGGTTGTCTTTAGTCTGTTACAAAATATTACAAAGGTGTGAGTTGAATAGGGAAGTCTTTAATCTGCTATAAAACATTACAAAGGTGTGTGTTGAATAGGGGTGTCTCTAATCTGTTACAAAGCATAACAAAGGTATGTGTTGAATAGGGAAGTCTTTAATCTGCTATAAAACATTACAAAGGTGTGTGTTGAATAGGGATGTTTTTACTATGTTACAAAACATTACAATATGATATTTTTTAAACTCAACCAGGTTGTCTCCGAACACTTAAGATTGATGATACTTTACTCAGTCGGCTTGTTATTAAAATTCTGTCTCGAATGAACGTTCCTTAAGACGTATTGAAACAGATGAAATGAGTCATACACTAGTGACAATCGCTTGCTCGGAAAGTGAAAATATTGTATAAATGGATTGTTTCGTCGTTTATTTTCTCAAAATGTAACCTTTATGTTTATATTCTGAGCCTACTTTTAATTCTATTTTATTTATGCTAACCTGTATAACGTAGACTATTATGTTTTGAGGTTTATTTTCTATGAAAACTTTCGCCGTTGCACGGATTGGCGTTTCTTTCTTGTTCAGAAGTTCCACCCAACGAATTAGCTGGCCTTTAAAGAAATTTTCAATAATTATATAGTGCTTCTAGTGACACCTAACTGTGGTTTGTATCACATAATTCGTAAACAGAAACGCCCGCTTTATCAAGGGGTGTTATTACGAAGGGGTGGATGTTTATCTCAGAGATCATCAGTTATGATGTGCCCCGAAGCTCCTTGATCTGCGTCAACTAAGGCTGAGGTGTTCAGGAACAAAAGTCGCTATTCGGAGGGCGAAAGAATACCTCACTGGTCACTCTGCTTTGTACGTTGGAGAACGGCTACCTCACTGTTCACTCTACTCTATACGTTGGAGAGCGGCTTTCCTGTACGTGCGTAAGTTGAACCTTGTACAACGATAACGATCACAACTGGTCAGTATGATTTCATTTCTCAGACGTCGTTTGTTTGGACTGAATGACTTCATTCACTAAATGCAGTTTTATACCTGGTCCCCCCACTCCAAAGAGTATAAACAACGCCAGGTGTTATCTGTCTTTTAAACAGTATGAACAACGTCAGGTGTTATCTGCTTTTAAACAGTATGAACAACGTCAGGTGTTATCTGTCTTCTTAATTAAACAGTATGAACAACGTCAGGTGTTATCTGGTCGTTGTTCATATTGTCTAATTAAAAGACAGATAACACCTCACGTTGTTCATACTGTTTAATTAAGGAGACAGATAAAACCTAGCGTTGTTCATACTGTTTAATTAAGAAGACAGATAAAACCTAGCGTTGTTCATACTATTTAATTAAGAAGACAGATAACACTTGGCGTTGTTCATACTATTTAATTAAGAAGAACAGATAACACCTCACCTTGTTCATACTGTTTAAAAGACAGATAACACCTCACGTTGTTCACATGTTTACTTAAAAAGACAGATAACACCTCCCGTTGTTCATATTGTTTAATTAAAAAGACAGATAACACCTATTTTCAACAGTATGAACAAGGTGTAGTGTTATCTGTCTTCTTAATTATACAGTACGAACAACGTGAGGTGTTGTCTGTCTTTTAAACAGTATGAACAACGCCAAGTGTTATCTGTCTTTTTAATTAAACAGTATGAACAACGCCAAGTGTTATCTGTCTTCTTAATTAAACAGTATCAACAACGTGAGGTGTTATCCGTCTTTTAAACAGTATGAACAAGGTGAGATGTTATCTGTCTTCTTAATTAAATAGTATGAACAACGTCAGGTGTTATCTGTCTTCTTAATTAAACAGTATGAACAACGTGAGGTGTTATCTGTCCTTTAAATAGTATGAACAAGATGAGGTGTTATCCGTCTTTTTTAAACAGTATGAACAAGGTGAGGTGTTATCTATCTTCTTAACTAAATAGTATGGACAACGTCAGGTGTTATCTGTCTTCTTAATTAAATAGTATGAACAACGTCAAGTGTTGTCTGTCTTCTTAATTAAATAGTATGAACAACGCCAGGTGTTATCTGTCTTCTTATTTAAATAGTATGAACAAAGCCAGGTGTTATCTGTCTTCTTAATTAAACAGTATAAACAACCCCAGGTTTTATCCGTCTTCTTAATTAAACAGTATAAACAACGCCAGGTTTTATCTGTCTTCTTAATTAAACAGTATGGACAACGTCAGGTATTAACTGTCTTCTTAATTAGACAGTATGAACAACGCCAAGTGTTATCTGTCTTCTTAATTAAATAGTATGAACAACGCCAGGTGTTATCTTTCTTCTTAATTAAACAGTATA
>NW_013668352.1:146000-147174 GCF_000517525.1 Limulus polyphemus | reverse complement strand
TCTGTCTTCTTAATTAGACAGTATGAACAACGTCAGGTGTTATCTGTCTTCTTAATTAGACAGTATAAACAACGCCAGGTGTTATCTTTCTTAATTAAACAGTATAAACAACGCCAGGTTTTATCTGTCTTCTTAATTAAATAGTATGAACAACGTCAGGTGTTATCTGTCTTCTTAATTAGATAGCATGAACAACGCCAAGTGTTATCTGTCTTCTAAATTAAACTTTTGTACTATTTCATAGCATCTGTTTTTTCCTAAAACTTGTGATTTGTCAGATGTATATTTTTCTTCTATGGTAACTGATTTGTTAGATGTTTATTTATATTCTAATGGTAACAGATTTATTATATATTTATTTTGATTCTATGATAACCGATTTGTTAGACGTTTATTTATACTCTATGGTAACTGATTTATTATATATTTATTTTGATTCTATGATAACCGATTTGTTAGATGTTTATTTATACTCTATGGTAATTGGTTTGTTAGATTATATTTTGATTCTATGGTAACCGATTTGTTAGACGTTTATTTATACTCTATGGTAACTGATTTGTTAGATGTTTATTTATACTCTATGGTAATTGGTTTGTTAGATTATATTTTGATTCTATGGTAACCGATTTGTTAGACGTTTATTTATACTCTATGGTAACTGATTTGTTAGATGTTTATTATTCTATGGTAATTGATTTGTTTGATTATATTTTGATTTTATGGTAACTGATATGTTAGACGAGTATCTAACTTTTAGGGTAACTGATTAATTAAATGTTTAATTACACTCTGTGTTAAGTGATTTGCTACATGTTGATTTAGACTCTATGTTAACCGATTTGAATAGTGGGCAAGTGCCAAAAGATTGGGAGATAGCTAATGTCACTCCTCTTTTCAATGAGATTGTCCCAGTAATTATAGACCCATTAGTCTTGCATCAGTTGTGGGAAAGTCATTTAACAAAGTTTAGAATTTTGTTGGATAATGAACATGGTTTCACTAAGGGGAAATATTGCCTTATAAATCTTTTGACATTTTTTGAAAAGGTTACTGCTTATGTAGATGAGGGTAAGAGTCTAGACTTGGTGTATCTGGATTTTCAGATAGCATTTGACAAGGTGCCAATTAAAAGTTTTGTAAAAAAAGTATTCCTATAGGTGTAGGGGATAAG
>NW_013668352.1:142716-145743 GCF_000517525.1 Limulus polyphemus | reverse complement strand
GTCAAACTGGATTAATGTCACAAATGGGGTACCTCAGGCTCAGTCTTAAGACCTTTGCTCTTTTTGACTTACATTAATGACAAAGATGAAGGGATAGTCAATAAATTACTTAAATTTACAGATGATATTAATGTCTTGGGTGTGGCTAGCTGTGAAGAGGATGCTGCTGATTTACAAAAGGATTTCGATTATTTAGTGAGTTGGGCAAATAAATGGCAGATGGGTTTTAATTATAATAAATGTAAGATAATGCATGTGGGTTATCATAACCTGAATTATAAGTATAATTAGGATGGGAATAACCTTAACAGTGTCATAAAAGAAAGGGATCTTGGTGTAATAGTTGATCAGTCTCAAAAGCCATCTATGCAGTGTGCTGTTGCTAGTGGTAGGGTAAATAGGATTTTAGGTTGTATCTACAGACATATTGAATACAAATCTATCTATGTTATAATTTCATTGTACAGGTCACTGGTTAGGCCATATTTGGAGTATTGTGTCCAGTCTTGGGCTCCTTACCTTAGGGAGGACATTGAATTGTCGGAAACAGTTCAGAGGAGGGGTACTAGAATGGTGCCTGAGATGGAGGGGTTATAATATGAGGAGAGACTAAGATCTTTGAAACTCTTTTCTCTTGTAAAAAGAAGAGTTAGGGGGGTGACTTGATGAGTTGTTTAATATTGTTAAGGGAATTGATAGTGTTGATGCATCATTTATAGAAAATTTGATTGAGTTGTTTAATATTGTTAAGGGAACTGATAGTGTTGATGCATCATCTTTTTCATATTTAATGGTGAGAATAGTAAGACTAGGTGACATAAATATAAATTCTGGCAGGGTAGGATTCATCTTCAGCTAAGACAGTTTTATTTTTCTAAAAGGGTGGTTGGCCTCTGGAAAAGGTTGCCTTTAGATGTTGTGGAGGCAGTAAATTTAAGTAAAAACTTGATAACTATATGAATGATAGGGCTGGTTTTAAGATTTTTTAATAGTTTTAGTATAGACGGGACAGCTGAGATGGACCAACAGGTCCCTTGTTGTCCCTAAACATTATGTTATATGTTATGTTGAATTAGACCAATCAGTTTGTTGGTTACAGCTTCTCTAATAACATATGAAAATATAAACAAACAAAATCGTCAGTTAATTCTACAAATCAATATCCTGTGTATTTTGTTTGTTTTAGAGCAAAGTCACCGCGAGGAATCGAACCCTGGATTTTAGCACTATTAGTCATTAAACTTACCGCTGTCTTCCGTTATTTTACATAGAAAATTAGTGATCTCACCGAGTTATTTTGGTCAGTTCTTTCCACTGAGTGTCGTAACAGGCAAACATATAAAACAGCTCAAGGTGATGCAGTTTTTGGACCCCACCGGTACTTAATGACATAAAAACAATTACTATTTTGAATGTTAATAGGAATCAGTGTCTGAAAGCTAGACAAAAAATATAACAAGATGCATTATCACTTGGAGTCTTTATCAGCAGCGTTGGTAGCTTACGGCTTTCATTTCATTTTAAAGTAGAGATGATAAATATCTTAATAATGATGTTGAATATACAGGCATTAATCATATCTTGTATACTCGAGTCTTGTGTGGATCTTTTGATTGCATGCATTAACAAGGTACTACTTGTTTACTACATGTCTTTCCGGTTGGTCTTCACTTTGGGAAGTACAAAACATGTAAAATTCCCGTTTTTAACAGATCGAACACAAATAAAATAAGTTTCGTGGAAGAGTGTAGTTTCTGTTAATTGGTTTGTTCTACGCAATGGAATGTTTCTTTTTTATCCGGCTCTCATTTACTTACATATCGGTTACAGCATTCGAATAAAAAACTTCAGTTAAAGTATTCGGATAAAAAATAAGTTAACAATTTCATTTACATTATTCTAATAACAAAAAATCAGTTAAACACTTCAGTTAAAGTATTCAAATAAAAAATCAGTTAAAACTCCCAGTAATAAATATTGGCGTGCTATTATGAAAATAGAAGTCGTATTAACTGAAATCCCTGTAGTCAGTGTTGATGTGTAATATGGGGAAAAAAGGAAAAATTACCCTTATTGTGGTTGTATCTTGTTGAGTTCTATTACATCCATTCAGTGTTTCTTTGCATTATGATTACTTGTACGTGTATTTGATTGCATCTTTTTAACAGCTAAAGGAGCCTGGTTACCATTGGACACCCACCATTGTGTTAGTTGCATCCTCTAAATAGCTAAGTAAGCCTGGTTACCATTGGACATCTACCAAGGTGTTAGTTGCATCCTCCGAATAGCTAAGTAATCCCGATTACCATTGGACATCCATCAAGGTGTCAGTTGGATCATGTAAACAGTTTAATTGAACTATTTTTACCTTTCTAACATATTCAACAAATTCCACATGATTAACTGAGAATGATCGTTTTTGAAAAAAGTTCGAAAACAGTCGAACAGATCTTGAGATTGTCCATCTAACCGCACGTGGACACAGATTTACGGAAACTAGTTTTTTCGGTTTGAGTTAAAAGTTTGTTATATTAAAATAGAATCGTATGATGGTAGCTTGCTGCGTTACAGTTTAATATCTCGAATTTTACTTAATGAAAGGAAGTTTTAAAATAAGAGTTTTTATGACAACGTGTATAATGAAATCCTCTGGATCCTTTAGAAATTATGAATACCGATTTTGAAGAAGTTTCACAATCATTTCCTTTATTGTATAATTTCAAGTCCTCAGTATTTTCATGCGTTTCTATATAATTTTCTTACAGGAATCTAGGTCTCCAAGGTATTGACGTTCTCAGGAACCCCCAAGCGTACCTGTTAGGAACACGGCCCCTTTGCACGCAGCTTGCTGGACTGTCTCGTGGCCAGACCAAGCTATGCTACCTCTATAGGGACCACATCCCACACGTGGGGCGCGGGGCTCAGCTGGGAATCGCAGAATGTCAGTGGCAGTTCAGATATCGCCGCTGGAACTGTTCCACTGTTGATGATTCGAGCGTTTTTGGGCCTGTCTTAAACATAGGTAAG
>NW_013668352.1:131227-141716 GCF_000517525.1 Limulus polyphemus | reverse complement strand
CTAACTAACTGCTGGACTCCCTGATGATTAACTAACTGCTGTAATGGCTAACTGACTGTTGGACTCCCTGATGACTTACTAACTGCTGGACACCCTCGTAACTAACAAACTGCTGGACACCCTGATGACTAACAAACTGCTGGACTTTCTTATGGCTAACTAACTGTTGGACTCTCTGGTGGCTAACAAGCTGCTGGAGTCCCTGATGACTAACAAACTGCTGGAGTCCCTGATGGCTAACTAACTAACTAAATGATGAAGTCCCTGATGACTAACTATTTGCTGGACACCCTGATGAAGTGCCAATATAATATCAGTAATTACCAATAAGTTGAATTTTCCTTGTTAAATAACATAAACCTCAGGTATATGTGCCGAATTTTATCAAATATTAAAATTAAAACCACTACTTTCGTTGATTTAGTACTTATATCATTTTCTGAACAGTTTTGGGTTACTAATAGTTTACTAGTATGGAAAGTTCTTATCGTTATATATTCTCAATCTTTACTGTTTTTGTAATTACTGTCCAAGGGTCGTAATAACTAATTATGTCTTCATTACGTCTCTCAGGCAGCAGAGAAGCGGCCTTTACTCACGCTATTTCCGCAGCGGGAGTGGTGCACGTCGTCTCCAGGGCCTGCCGAGACGGGCAGCTGTCGAACTGCGGCTGCAGCCGAGCTGTACGACCGAAGAACCTACACCGCGACTGGATCTGGGGAGGCTGCGGCGACAACATTGAGTATGGTTACCGGTTCACTGAAGGGTTCGTAGACGTGAGAGAGCGGGAAAATAACTTTGACAGAGGTTCCCGGAAACAAGGGAGAAAACTGATGAACCTTCACAATAACGAAGCCGGGAGAAGAGTAGGTTTTAACTGTTATATGGTTTTATTATTGTAGCTAATATTGCTAGAAGTCACTAGACTTTAATCACTAGAAATCAGTAGACTTTACCTTCATCACTAGAACTCAGTAGACTTTACCTTAATCACTTGAAATCAGTAGACTTTAATCACTAGAAATCAGTAGACTTTAATCACTAGAAATTAGTAGACTTTACCTTAATCACTAGAAATCAGTACATTTTAATCACTAGAAATCAGTCGACTTTCATCAATAGAAATCAGCACACCTTAAACACTTGAACTCAGTACACTTTAATCACTAGAAATCAGTCGACTTTCATCAATAGAAATCAGCACACCTTAAACACTTGAACTCAGTACACTTTAATCACTAGAAATCAGTACACTTTAATCACTAGAAATCAGTCGACTTTCATCAATAGAAATCAGTACACCTTAAACACTTGAACTCAGTACACGTTAATCATTAGAAATCAGTAGACTATTTCTACCAATAAAAGCTGTCTGTATCCAGTAGCTTTCTCCAGAAGTATTTGTTTGTTTGTTTTATTGTAAAGCTCATAGCTAGACAATAGGCTACCTGCACTGTGCCCACCACGAGTACCGAAAACCGGTTTTTAGTGTTATAAGCCTTTACAGCTGAGACCCCTGGGGAGGGGGATCTCCAGAGGTAAGGGAAGACAAACATTTAATTGTTTATTTTAAAATAATGACCACATGGGCTGCCTTAAATAAAGACAAACCAAAACCGACTTTCATCGATAAATTAATGCACATTTGAGATGTTACCTTCGAATGAATGATCGGACAGGAAAGGTATGCTTTGTACCCCTGGTGTGGAAAAAGTAAAACAAAACAAAAAAAACAATGATCCAAAAAGCAACGTCAGCTGGCTCTCTATATCAGCATATAAATCTTGCTTTCAGGGTGATTACGTTAGTAATTGATTCAATATTTTATTTGCGCCAGGCATAATCTAACGATCACAGTGGTCGGACTGTGAATCTAATAATTCACGGTTCTCTCCCGTCGCTGCTTAAATGCGCTGTGCACTTTGGGGTGCGTTATAAGAGTGACAGTGAATTCAAGTATTCGATTATAATAGGCCAAGATTTGGGGGTGGGTATTGTTGAATAGCTCTCTTCTCTCTTGTCTACCAGTTCAAAATTAGGGACGGTTGACACCTCGTTGGGACAGTTGTAAGTTTACGGACTTAAAAAGCTAAAATCCGGGGTTAGATTCTCCGCAGTAGACACAGCAAATGAGGCTTTGCTCTAAAACACACAGACAAACAAACTCTTTAACCTATAAGTTCTACTGTGTAGCCTAGCGTGAAAAGTATGAAACAAGCATAAACTTCATTTGATCTTCTCAGTTTTATATATATTTTTGAACGTCGATTTAGCGTCACCGAAATGTTTTTATCATTTTAATTGAAACATTTTGCTCTGCGTTTATAGGTGCATAAGCAAGGATAAGAAGAGATTTTATGGTTTTAAGTTTGGATTATAACGGACGCCATAATTGGTTCTAGAAAAACTGTTTGCCACGTAATAATATTTTACTTAAATCCATCTGATGATCATTGTAAGTTTATCATTTCGGTAAAATAGGCCTGTTGCCAGATCTTATTCCGTGTAAGGCCAAACGTATCTTAGTAAAACCTGAACTTTGACATTATTCTTGTCGTTCTTAACTCCCATGTTATCGGTAACTATATAATAAGCTTACGTCGGAAGCCAGTAGTCGAGCTATTTACATGCACCAAAATCCTTGGTTATAAATGATCTGTCACCTCGGCTTGTCAGCAGGCAATATTAAACCAACTTAGACGCGATATGCACAAAGATACTTCAGCCTTGGAAACTTGTTTAACGTCCCTTTTCTTTTCCTTTTTTTGAGGGGGGGATTCAAAGTTACCGAAGTCTGATTTTCCTTGTAGTTATTGTTCGAAATCACTGATCTTTGTTGACTGCACAAACACGATCGTGCTATTCCTTAGTTCATACAGATAATGTGATGTTTGTGTAAAAAAATCTTGTAAAATTATGGTTCTCAAGTCTGAATACAGTTTTGAAAGTCGCCGCTAGGTTCGGATTTTATGTTACGTGTTAGAACCACAACCGTGTATATTAGAACAACTTACAATACAGTACTTTCTGTGTTTATAAAGATCCAGAGATTCATATCGTTCATCTTTATAAGAAGCTTAACAAATAACACGTGTTTGTTTGGGTGACCTTTAAACAACGCGCATTTGGTTGGTTGGATTTTAATCAGTGCGTATTTAATTGGTTGATTTGCATGAACAATTACACTCAAACAATGACGGTGATACTTTCGTCTCTGTTTACATTTTTTAGCCCTTATGATTGAACTGGTACAGAAATATTAAGTGCAAAGAAAAAGTCATGTGGCTGATTGGTTGTGGAAGTAGATACTCGAAGTTCGACTTACACACATAAATAAAACTGTGAAAATAGGTAATGACTTCTCACTGTTCCTCGGTAAAACATATTGAAAAGTTTAAAACTATTCTGTTGGTAGAGCTCCTCGAGAAAGATTGGAAAATTATACAATATGTGTTGAATTTCAAGTTTCTTTCCTCTTTCCCATCTTTGTGTGAGATATTGGGATTTATTTTAGCTTATTTTCAGACACATTATGCTACTGTATTAAGAGTGAAAAACAAAGATGACGTTGTTTTTTTGTTTTGGCATAATGAAGATAAAGTCTTTATTAAAAATTTCAGCAGACTAGTTTCGATAACATAATTATCAACTGGTAGTCACTAGTCCAGGTGGTGGTAACCGAAACTAGTCGGCTGAGAGTTTTAATAAAGATTTTATCTTTTGTGTGTTTAAAACTTCGTTTTTGTACTCTGAATCTGCTTTTAATTCTTAATATTTTGAAAAAAAAACAACAACAAAAAACAAAACAAAAAAAAACAGGTCATTAGAACATCCACTGCTTCTGAACATTTAAGTGAAAACCTACAGTTCAACGTCAGATTTCGTTGATTTAATACCATGAGAAACTACTTTTGTGCTCAGTCATTTAGTTAAATTACTTAATGTTACGTTGTCTCGGTCTCGTCAGAAGATTTACCACTGAGTAGAAGTAAAGCAAGAAAAGTATGCCAAGAGAGCATGCGCAGCATGGGCCTCTGCATGCATATGATAGTAGGAGCAGGTAATACGGGGAACAAGGAGACGCATCTTTTCAAGTTTCACTAACGGCTGCCACTGGGGGGGGGGGCGTGAACCACTCGAACCTCTCCCCCAGTTACACCTGTCATGTTATCTTTTTACTGAGTATTAAATATAGCGGACAAAATATATCCTTGAGGGTATATAATCTCAACAGCAAAACGTTTGTTAGGGCTTCTGCTCGTCAGTAACTAATTACTGGATCGTTGCCGCTGATCCAGGTATGTAAAAATGTTTTTATGGCAGAGAGTTTTAGCTTCAAATTGACCTATATGTCAATGTTTTAGATAGCAGTTAGTAAACCACAAGGGACTCCAGCAGTTTGTTAGTCATCAACAACTTCAGCTGTTTGTTAGCCACCAGAGAGTCCAACAGTTAGTTAGCCATAAGAGAGTCCAGCAGTTTGTTAGCCACCAGAGAGTCCAGCAGTTAGTTAGTCATCAGGGACTCCAGCAGCTTGTTAGCCACCAGAGAGTCCAATAGCTAGTTAGCCATAAGAGAGTCCAGCAGTTTGTTAGCCACCAGAGAGTCCAGCAGTTAGTTAGCCATAAGAGAGTCCAGCAGTTTGTTAGTCATCAGGGACTCCAGCAGTTTGTTAGTCATCAGGGACTCCAGCAATTTGTTAGAAGTTGAATTTTCCTTGTTCAGAGTTGACATTGCCAATATATTATCAGTAATTACCAATAAGTTGAATTTTCCTTGTTCAGAGTTGATATTGCCAATATAATATCAGTAATTACCAATGAATTTTCCTTGTTCAGAGTTGATACAAAACAAACAAACAAGCAAGATATGTTGATAAAATACAGCCTAGACTAATGAGTTTAGAATCCATTTAGTACTTAGAATGTCGTGATAGTGTTGGAATTTAGTATGTAACCAGACTGACCGTTACCGTTATCTAAAGGATCACCTTCAACTGACAGCCAATTAGAACAGGTCAGCCACCCTTACCAGTCTTTACACGTAATTTATTGTCCTCTTGATGCAATATGCAAATATCGTGAGTGAGATGGCTTCGTGTGCGGTAGAAACTGGATGTGGGTTCGGTTTGGTTTCACTAGTCAGGTTTAGGAACCAGCCTTCTCTACTATGTCCATAAAATACTACAGATAATGAAGACATCTAATTTTGCATTAGACTACGATCAATCACGCGATTTGATGTTACTTTGGCACGTGAAGTTCGTTTATAAGCAACACCACATTAAAGAGAAATGCTGGTTTGGGCGCATGAAGCTGCCTCCAGCAGTGTGGAACTGTTGCCCTGTTAAATTACAGGGCTCGAGTCTATTGCAAACGGTTTGAAGATTTATTTGCTCGGGTGGAAGAGATGGGCGCCATGAAAAGCCTACAAAGTATTACAGGAAGAGGTGGGGATCTAAATGTAAACTCATTGTGACCACCGTAATACTCCTTAATCTGTGAAATTTTGCTTTTCAACAACAACGACAAACAACCTTTTACATGTGAATCGCTAAGAAAATAAAATCTTTAAAAACGGGACATACTTTGTAAGACAAAGTGTAACTGTGGTACGTACTTTGTAGGACAATGTGTAACTGTGGTACATACCTTGTAGGGTAATGTGTAACTGTGGTACATACTTTGTAGGACAATGTGTAACTGTGGTACATACCTTGTAGGATAATGTGTAACTGTGGTACATACCTTGTAGGACAATGTGTACCTATGGTACATACTTTGTAGGATAATGTGTAATATTGGTACATACCTTGTAGGATAATCTGTAACTGTGGTACACACTTTGTAGGACAATGTGTAACTATGTTACATACTTTGTAGGATAATGTGTAACTTTGGTACATACTTTGTAGGCTAATGTGTAACTGTGGTACATACTTTGTAAGACAATGTGTAATTGTGGTACATACTTTGTAGGACAATGTGTAACCACTTTTATACACATATGGTAGAACAATGTGTAACCACTTTTATACACATATGGTAGGACAACGTGTTATTATTTTTATAAACATATTGTAGGACATTGTGAAACTATTTTATACACATATTGTAGGACATTGTGTTACTATTTTTATACACATATTGTAGAACAACGTATAAATATTTTATGCACATATTGTAGAACAATGTGTAACTATTTTGTACACATATTGTAGAACGATGTGAAACTGTGGTACACATATTGTAGGACAATGTGTAACTATTCTATACACATATTGTAGAACAATGTGAAACTATGGTACAGATAT
Source organism: Limulus polyphemus (assembly GCF_000517525.1). Taxonomy (NCBI): domain Eukaryota; kingdom Metazoa; phylum Arthropoda; class Merostomata; order Xiphosura; family Limulidae; genus Limulus; species Limulus polyphemus. Next base: position 135,403 of record NW_013668352.1, on the reverse strand, counting down.
TGTAGGACAATGCGTAACTCTTTTATACACATATTGTAGAATAATGTGAAACTGTGGTACACATATTGTAGGACAATGTGAAACTGTGGTACACATATTGTAGAACAATGTGAAACTGTGGTACACATATTATAGAACAATGTGTAACCACTTTTATATACATATTGTAGTACAATCTGAAAGTGTGATACATGTCATAGGACAACGTATAACTATTTTTATGCACATACTGTAGAACAATGTGTAACTATTTTTATATATATATTGTACAACAATATGCAACTATTTTATACACATATTATAAAACATTGTGAAACTGTGATACACATTGTAGTACAATGTATAACAATTTTTTTGCACATATTGTACAACAATATGTAACTATTTTTATGCACACATTGTAGAACAATGTGTAACTATCTTTATACACATATTGTACAATAATATGTAACTATTTTATACACATATTGTAAAACAATGTAAAACTGCGATACACATATTGTAGGACAATGTGTAACTATTTTTATGCGCATATTGTAGAACAATGTGTAACTATCTTTATACACATATCGTACAATAAAGTGTAACTATTTTATACACATATTGTAAAACAATGTGAAATTGCGATACACATATTGTAGGACAATGTGTAACTATTTTTATGCGCATATTGTAGTACAATGTGTAACTATCATACACATATTGTAAAACAATATGTAGCTATTTATATACACATATTGTCGAACAATGTGTAATTATCTTTATACACATATTGTAAAACAATGTGTATCTATCTTTATACACATATTGTAAAACAATGTGTAACTGTGGTACACATATTGTAGAACAATGTGAAACTGTGGTACACATATTGTAGAATAATGTGTAACTATATTTATACACATATTGTAGAACAATGTGAAACTGTGGTACACATATTGTAGAACAATGTGTAATTATATTTATACACATACAAACTAGACATTTACTTTTCTTCTCCATATTACAGAACAAGGCTACAGATTACATAAAGTACGACATTTATAAACAAGGATATATACCCCCAGTTACCCGTCTGCTCTGGTTCCACATGCCTCGGTACTATAAGTAGTTTTATGAAGACGGGTCCAGAAGCCAGAGTGTAGAATGTTTAATAAAGGAACGTAAGCCACGAATTTCATGTGAATTATTGAACAAAAAATCCTGATTTTTAAACAGATCAGTGATCTAGTAGTCACAAATAGTATTGGAAAGAAAAGAAGGGTGTGTAATATTTAAGTTCGTTCAGATAGTTGGGTTGAAATATATATATATATATGACACAACATAAAATTCTTGCATCCGAATAAGTGATTCGAATATTAGTATGTAAAAAGACAGTTGTGTTTTCGTCGACAAGTTCTTAAAATGGAAAAGCAATGATTCAAAGAAAGTACACGTAAAATTTTGATTTCTGGTATAATTACAGAAGCGCCACATGATGTAATAACTAGTTTCTTTGAGGAAATATACAAACAAGTTAGTTCATTGTTAAAAACTGCATCTTTAAGATAATCATCCTGTACAAACACCTTAGTTCATTGTTAAAAACTGCATCCTTATGATAATCATCCTGCACAAACACCTTAGTTCATTGTTAAAACTGCATCATTGAGACAACATACAAGCAAAGTGTAGCTATAAGACGTTAAAAGGTTAACATCTCACAAATAAAGGTTTACTGGAATACGGGTTTAACGGCGTACTTTTTGAGGTAAGATGACAAATGATTGGCTAGTGTTCTTCAGAAGTGTGGTAAAATGACAGGATACGTGGCCAATTAGACCATCGACTGGCTTGATATGACAGGGTAGTAATTACAGTGTCACGCGTGACCGGTATACCATACATCAGTCAGATAAACGATCGCTTTAGAACTTCATTAGTACAGTCAAAAACTTTTCCCGCTCATTTTTGATCTCCCTCTTTTATGCAAACCGTAAGCCTGCTTCTACTTTTTGGACAATCACGTGAGGTTTTTGTTAACCACTAATAATGGTAAAAAGCGTTTATATATTTAACAAAAGTAATTCCGCACAATAGAGTCAGTAATAAGAAGGAGCATCACTTATCCCCCAAATATACGATAATTATCTGTTGTTTCTTTTAACAAATTCTCCAATAACGAATAAATATGGAGTCTGTAGTTGTATTTCAGTTGATGTTAAGAGTCCGATGAAAAACAGTAGCTATATAATGTTTGATCGACTGTCACTCGATAGATCTGATTTTGAATCCCAACACTTCATTTGTAAGTTAAAATATTAGGATTCTATGATTTAATGAGTATGAATCTATTCAACTGCTGATTGGACCTAGCTGTAAAACTTGTTGCAGAGAGAGTTGTAAACACCAGAACAATGGGGAATAAAAATGACACCAAGAAACAAAGTATATCATGTCCAGGATATTCATAGAAGTTGGAAAGCTTTTACGTTTTGTGTTAACTACCTGCTGGTATATAACGTGCATTTCTTGCACACTATTTATGCCACCAAGCCCAAGTTAAAATATTAGGATTCTATGATTTAATGAGTATGAATCTATTCAATTGTTGATTGGACCTAGCTGTAAAACTTGTTGCAGAGAGAGTTGTATCAGAACAATGGGGAATAAAAATGGCACCAAGAAACAAAGTATATCATGTCCAGGATATTCATAGAAGTTGGAAAGCTTTTACGTTTTGTGTTAACTACCTGCTGGTATATAACGTGCATTTCTTGCACACTATTTATGCCACCAAGCCCAAGAGGGTGGTGAAATTTCGTAAAAATATCAGCTTATCTTATAACGGCTAAGCCTTTTTATTTCAAATACTTTTATACTTAGAGAGCACGTGTTAGTTTTGCATCACATCTCTCTCAGTTTAATCTTCTTCAAGTTGTTAACTTAACCTCAACACTTCATAAAATCTGCACCAAACAATTCCTTAACTCTAAAATGTTTTTTTAAGATGCTAAGATCTTCTTTCTGCCTCAATCGCATTTCAAGTTTTGACCGACGTTCAAAGTCTCATATTCTTTAGTATTGTACCAAAATGGGTTGACCTTCGTTGTGACCTTGACCTTTGAGTTATAATCACTAAAACTTAATGAACTGGTCCTTTTGTACCAGAGAGTATCAAAATAAAATGAAACCTTTTAACACACATACAATCTCGCTACTCGGCTAAGAGCGACTTCTGTTAACTGATTGCCCATCCTCTGGTCAGCATTTCTAAGTTATGCCTGAGATCTAGGGCTCCCTCTGACCTGGTCGTTTAGCACAAGTATTGAAAAAAGTGCTGTTCAGGTTGAAAATATAACTGCTTATTTGATATTTCAGTCAGTTAGTTTATGTTGATAAATTATATTTATTTACTTTACCTTTAGTAAAATGATTATACTTTGAATTATTTTATACTTATTAAAAACTACATTCAGAGTTGATATTGCCAATATAATATCAGTAATTATCAATAAGTTGAATTTTCCTTGTTCAGAGTTGACATTGCCAATATATTATCAGTAATTACCAATATGTTGAATTTTCCTTGTTCCGAGTTGATATTGCCAATATATTATCAGTAATTACCAATAAGTTTAAATTAGGGACGGCTAGCGCAGATAGCCCTAGTGTAGCTTTGCGCGAAATTTCTAGTCTTACACTGCGGGAAGGCAGCTAATCATCACCACCCACCGCCAACTCTTGTGCTACTCTTTTATCAACGAATAGTGGGATTGACCGTCACATTATAACGCTCCCACGGCTGAAAGGGCGAGCATGTTTAGTGGGATGCGGATTCGAACCCGCGACCCTCAGATTGTGAGTCGAGCGCCTTATCCACCTGGCCCCATACAGAAGGATCACAACAACAAGTTAAAGAAGTTTGAAAGGAAAATAAATGAGTGAAGTCAGAAATGAAGTACAAAAATACATGAATGAAGTAAAGAAGGACATCAACAAAGTAGAAAAGAATATCAGTGACAGAATAAAATATTTGGAAGAGGAATAATTAAACGTGAAGGTTAAACAGCCACAAGTATTTCCGCATCAGTTAAGGAGTTACAACATGGAATGTCAGTTGCTTTAAAATGTGGTATAAGAGAACTTATTTGGTCTACAACTATTACTACTATTGTTATGCTACTGTTGCGT
>NW_013668352.1:123680-130299 GCF_000517525.1 Limulus polyphemus | reverse complement strand
ATTTAGTTAGTTAGTTAGCCATCAGGGACTCCAGCAGTTTGTTAGTCATCAGGGACTCCAGCAGTTTGTTAGTCATCAGGGTGTCCAGCAAATAGTTAGTCATCAGGGACTTCATCATTTAGTTAGTTAGTTAGCCATCAGGGACTCCAGCAGTTTGTTAGTCATCAGGGACTCCAGCAGCTTGTTAGCCACCAGAGAGTCCAACAGTTAGTTAGCCATAAGAAAGTCCAGCAGTTTGTTAGTCATCAGGGTGTCCAGCAGTTTGTTAGTTACGAGGGTGTCCAGCAGTTAGTAAGTCATCAGGGAGTCCAACAGTCAGTTAGCCATTACAGCAGTTAGTTAATCATCAGGGAGTCCAGCAGTTAGTTAGCCATCAGTGTCCAGTCGAGGTGTTAGGAAGATCAGGTATAGATAATTCGATGACGAGGAACCCACTTTTAGATTAATAATGCTTGTAGACGGCTTGAATGGGTAATGAAGAAATACTTTAACATAAGTTTAACATAACAGCAAATGTACCTGATGATGACAAAACCTCGTCGAAACGTTGTACATTTGCTGTTATATTAAAGTTTTTCTTCATTACCCATTCAAGTCGTCTCCAATCATTATTAGGTATAGATAATCTAGGTTTAACTTAAACCTGAGACATTTGTATTAATAGATGAAAATAATGAACCATTTGATTAACTTTTCATTTCTTAAGAAAAAGTTTTTGGGACAATTTTGTTGGATTTTATGTGCAGCAAAGTAAAAATATAAGAGAAAAGGAACATCTTACCCAGAAAAATAGAACAACCCACATTCTCTTCAAATGTGTTATAAACTTAGTGGTGTGAACAACCCACATTCTCTTAAAAAGTATACCATTATTGGTGTGAACAACCCACATTCTCTTCAGAAGTGTTATAAACTTAGTGGTGTGAAAAGCCATGGTTGTATTTAGAATTATTATAAATTTGGTGGTGGTAAAACCAGGGTTATGTTTGGAAGTATTATAAACTTAGTGGTGTGAAAAATCCACGTTCTCTTTGGAAGTATAAAATTATTGGTGTGAACAACCCATATTCTCTTCAGAAGTATATAACATTATTGGTGTGAACAACCCACATTTTAATAATTTTATACTTCTAAAGAGAACTTGGATTTTTCACACACTAAATTTATAGAATGTCTAAACACAAACTTGGTTTTTTCACACCACTAAGTGTGTAACACTTTTGAAGAGAATGTGGGTTGTTCACACCAATAATGTTATACTTTTGAAGAGAATGTGGGTTGTTCACACCAATAATGTTATACTTCTGAAGGGTGTGAACAACCCACATTCTCTTCAGAAGTATAACATTATTGGTGTGAACAACTCACATTCTCTTCAGACGTATAACATTATTGGTGTGAACAACCCACATTCTCTTCAAAAGTATAAACTTATTAGTTTGTGCATAAAAACTTTTATATCACAGTTCACGAACATACTTCTTTTCGTTATTTAATTTCATATAAAGTTCACCGGCTCAAGTAATTCGTGTGATTATTTGATATGGTGTGCTGACATAACACTGTAATCTTAAGGTGTTGTAGAGGAACTGATAAGATGACGCTTGTAGTTCCAAACTGTTTCAGGAAGAACATGGTGACTGTTTAACATGCAGCGTGGAAGATCTTTTTATGGCTGTGTTTGGTTTTAGCCTCGTAAAGCTAGACCATAATAGGTGATGAATGGGGGAGGGCGGAGTCACTGCATGATCTTGCCACAGCTAGTTGCTGTCTGCTTCTGATGGTTTCAGGTTAAAATCTTTATGATCCGTGAGGGTTTACCTTTTCTTGACCGAAACTACGTCGTGAATGGTTAGTACCCCGTCACGACTTACTTTCGGCCGTGCCAGGATTTTTAATTAGTTTGTACAGTTTTACGTGTCCAGGAGTGTAAATTACGAATAAGAGAGAATGCAGAAAAGCGGGAAAGCCTTACAGTTACACATTTAATATATATACCTGTATGTAATGAAAGAATGCATCGCTGAATTACAGATTGCAAACGTTGTGTCATAAAATTAAACAAACGAACAGGTGTAGTGTTTGGAAAAAAAAAACACCAAAAAAATGGTGAAACTTAAATTAAAGGTAAATATATATTTACACAAAATCTACCCGGAAAACGTAAAGTTATTTAACCCTAAGCAATGGTTATAAGTGAAGAATATCTTGACAAGCTTATGTTTTATATATATTTTTTTAACTAAGAAGAGGAGCTTAACCGTTCTTCTACGAATGACTTCTTCTGTATTAGAAGTAATTAAATAGTAAAGACAGACAATATTAAATACCATAGTAGAAACAGATACATTACTAAATACCATGCATTTCAAGAAAGCCTTTAAAATGAATTCCTTTATTTACGGGTTGTTTATAAATCTTAAAATAAATAAATAAATCTATTAAATATCAAATCATATATATATATATATAAACCTTTACTTTTTGTTGCTTATATTTATCTGTTATAAAAATACTTTGTATTTAACTTTCACAGAAAACCACCAATCAGATTTAAAAACGTAATCCACGAGTGGATAATTCTAATATATTAATTTTTTTTCGTTCCCATCAAATGTTATAAGATTTAAGCACTATAACAATGAAATGATATCTGAAGTGTATTAAAGAAGCATTGAATATCAAGAGGAAACATTGTATTTGTAGTCATTTGTTGAGCTGGCTATTTTGTGATTTGACATGATAAAAGCAGTGAACTGTAAAGCTACTGCGCAGTTAAGAGATGTGGACAAGCCCCTGTTGAGCAGAATCAGCCCTGTTGCCATGCTCGCGCCGGCGAAGAAGCCTTTACCATTTAACGTAATGTGAAACAATCCTAATCGCATCTCTGAGGTACATCGGAACAACTTGTTTTGATGATTGAAGTTTGACAGCACTAACGATACTTGACGTTCAGTCGGACTTAGCTCACTATAATTCCTTTCTTGCTAATAATATCTAAGTGTGGGACATAAAACGACTTTTGTCGTGCAGTTAACCACGGCTAATAGTCGACCAGTTAGTTAATAAGATAGTTTGGCTGTTGGCCCAGTTGAACATGTCCCCCCCCCCTCCTGTTCAATCGTGTAACTAGAAAAATTACCCCTTGTCTGTCATCTTGGCTCCATCAGCCTGGAAATACTACTTGACATGTTACTATTTACTGCTTTCATTTATTTTGACATTTTCTATCTTCTTGTTCCTGGATAAAAACCAATTTTTACCAAACATTTCTCTTGCTAGCTTATTTCTCAATGTGCGCTAAACGAAGCTGTATGCAGTGAAATTTAAAGATGGAATTGAAAAATTACGTACGTTATCAAAAACGTTCGTCACTATGGAGACGCGTCTGTTAGCGAAGAAACACAAGAGATAACATGAGTTAATGAAATATAAACTGTCTAGGTCAAGCGACTATTATTGTTAAAAAAATATTTGACGTTTCGATAGGTCACAGATGAAGATCTGTAAAAACCCTATCGTAGTTACCGTATAAAGCACTAAGAAATGACGTCAGGACCTAACGAGTTTAGATAATTACCTTATATGGTAATTGACTTTACCCGTCAACAGGTCATTCTACAAACAATGGGTAAAGTATTGTTATCTCTGTGTTATAAGAGTAATAACTAGCTAAAAATACAATTAGTTCTTATTGACTTTACATTGCATTAAATACGGGTTGTTTGTTCAACACTCTCGTTTATGTTGTATTTTTCTTGTTGCCGTATATTGGGGTTTCCTGTATTTTGTTTTTTATAACGTATTCCGGGTTACGGCTAAGTTTCAGTTACTAGATCGCAACGTCCTCTAGAGTATGATATCCTTTGTTCACTCATTGAACTAACTTCGGACATGTATTATTAATATATAGACAACGGTTTTCACTCGTTGGGCTTACACAAACTACACCTGTGTCATCACATCGTGAGGTCTTCACTACGACAGCGGCCCGACATCGCCAGGTGTTTAGGGCACTCGACTCGCAATCTGCGGGTCGCGGGTTCGAATCCCCGTCACACCAAACATGCTCGCCCTTTCAGCCGTGGGGTCGTTATGATGTGACTGTCAATCCCACTATTCGTTGGTAAAAGAGTAGCCCAAGAGTTGGCGGTGGGTGGTGATGACTAGCTGCCTTCCCTCTAGTCTTACACTGCTAAATTAGGGACGGCTAGCGCAGATAGCCCTCGTGTAGCTTTGCGCGAAATTAAAAACAAACAAACACTAGGACAGGACAACTCCGTCATCAGGTCTTCACTAAAGGGATAGTATCATATTCTTATTTATGCACGTAATTTTTTCTGGAGCATATAATGAAAATGTATACTTTATACAAGAATTTTGATAATAACCACCTTAACAATAATAACCTATTACAATAACCAGTTCTCCCCTTAAAGTTTGTAAGGTTAAGTATAAGAAGACACTGATATTTAAGCTTTATTTCTACAAATCAGTAAATGAAGAGCCCGCCTAATAGTATAAGTCTTATTAAAAACTATTGGCCTGAATACCACTGTTTAATCACATATATTTACATAAACATTAACTCTCAAAAATCTCTGTACGTTAACTATAAATAATATTATTCTGATAAATAGCCTGTAAATAACTATAAGTAGTGTTGTATGTGTGTTTATTCTTAAGCGCAAAGTTATAGAATGGGCTATCTATACTCTGCCCATAGCGGGTATCGAAACCAGAATAATTCAATGTGTAAATAAGTATAAACAGTATTATTGGATATAATGGATGTAAATACGTGTAAATAGTATTATTGGATATAAAGGATGTGAATACGTATAAATAGTATTATTGGATATAAAGGATGTGAATACGTATAAATAGTATTATTGGATATAAAGGATGTAAATAGGTATATACAGTATTTCTAAATTATCATACCTTTACCTTAGCATAAATGGTATTTATTCTCATCAACATATGTACGTTTCATGTATTTTTAGCATTAGTAATTAATCTGATCTAATAGTCTGACTTGGTCACATAAACAGATCCCTAAAAACAAGTTTAATAGAAGATTTCAGATTTTGAGCTGAGAACAGATATAATCCAAGAATCACACTTTACAGAAAGTTTCTAATCTTTCAATGTTTCCCGATTGTCGAGGGTATAAGTTCATGTGGACATTGTTATTATCCAAAGTGAACACATTCCTTCATGCAAGGTACTTCTATAAAACTTTTTAAGTGAGAGAGCCACTAAAGGTTTATAGACGTTGTTACAGGCGTGTGATAAATACCAAATATTTGATTTGACTAGTTATTTACAGCTTTTGATTGATAAACCTTAATTCTGTTACACGTAAAGTAAGGGAATGTAAGTTCTACTATTTTAAGATTCGACTCCTCCCTTTTATGTCACAGCTCTCCCCGCCACTTAATTGGTTTTCAGCTTCTCCAATTGTTTTTTTTTTTCATCATTATTCTTCTTAACATTTTTAAGCTATAAAGAAGGTAAGTTTTACAACAACTTTCTGATAGAATTCGTCAAAGTATGTAGTTTTTTTATATCCAAGTCATGGATTTCAAGAAGAAGAAGGAAAGAAAAACGAGATAAAATCAAAGGCTCAACAATCTTTTTCTAGATGTCCTTTCTGTACCAGCCTAGACGCCTAGGTTACTGTTGCGTTTATAGAGATTTTTTCACGATTTTTGATAAGTTATATCACAAAAAAAAAATCTTTTTTTGTTGTTGTTTCTAGCCATGATTCAAACCAGTTCCTCCAATCCACTGACTTAAAAAAAATGTGCAAATTGTAGTGGTACTCGTAAAAATGAGTGCAATTTGTCATGTCACATATTCGGCTTCAACCTTTGTGTCGAAGCGTCTCTAGCAACAAGGTCGACATGGCATGTCTACTCCCCGGGTGTTTTGGCTGAAAAACCACCAAAAAGGGTTCCACGGCTTTGTTGACGGCTTTATGGCGACAATTCATCTTTTAAAACATGCTTTTTTTACGTCCATCATTTGTTAATTTACAAGAGCTTTAATCCATACTTTCTTTTACTATTTTTCTCTAACATAAAATACACCACTTTTTACATGCTTATAGATATTGTTATCGCAAAATGAAAACAACAAAAAGATATACCGACACAACAAAAGCTTTATTTATCATGGGAATCTACTGTTTTACCACTAGATGGCGGTTAATGTAACTGCTAGTGACTATCACGTTTCACCACGATTGAGGTAAGTGTAACATAGTACTGAGATATGACCGTGGTAAAGTTTTACTAATTACATTTCAGAGGAGAGTAGGATGGACACATTCAACAAATTATCGAACTCCAAAATACAATAACATTCTTTCAGTAGTTTATGATCTCTTTTCAGTTGTATCTTCACCGTATTTTGTGTTATTTCTCAATTAAATACACGAAGTATTTTAAGTTGTTTTCAGTTGTATCCACACCGTATTTTATGTTATTTCTCAATTATATGCACGAAGTATTTTAAGTTGTTTTCAGTTGTATCCACACCGTATTTTATGTTATTTCTCAATTATATGCACGAAGTATTTTAAGTTGTTTTCAGTTGTATCCACACCGTATTT
>NW_013668352.1:118800-123154 GCF_000517525.1 Limulus polyphemus | reverse complement strand
TCACCGTTGTGTTAATACGGTGTTTTACTATTATAGTTACCGTTCTGTTAATACGGTATTTTACTAACATACTCACCGTTGTGTTAATACGGTGTTTTACTATTATAGTTACCGTTCTGTTAATACGGTATTTTACTAACATACTCACCGTTGTGTTAATACGGTGTTTTACTATTATAGTTACCGTTCTGTTGAAGCGGTGTTTTAATATTATAGTTATCGTTGTGTTCAAGCGATGTTTTACTATTGTACTCACCGTTGTGTTGAAGCGGTGTTTTAATATCATAGTTACCGTTGTGTTAATACGGTGTTTTACTATTATACTCACCGTTGTGTTGAAGCGGTGTTTTAATATTATAGTCGCCGTTGTGTTGAGGCGGTGTTTTACTATTATACTCGTCGTTGTGTTGAGGCGGTGTTTTACTATTATAGTCACCGTTGTGTTTATACGGTGTTTTAATATTATAGTCGCCGTTGTGTTAATACGGTGTTTTACTGTTATACTCACCGTTGTGTTGAAGCGGTGTTTTACTATTATAGTCACCGTTGTGTTTATACGGTGTTTTACTATTATAGTCGCCGTTGTGTTGAGGCGGTGTTTTACTATTATAGTCGCCGTTGTATTGAGGCGGTGTTTTACTATTACATCCGGGTGTGTAACTGATATTTATAGACCATTTGTAGTTGATATTTCAATAATATATGAACCACTCTACAAAAGCGTCGTTATATAAAAGATGCATGAACAGTAGATACAAGTAAGCCTCTTAATCTGCTTGGGGTTTAATGTTGTTAAATATTCTGTATAGTTTGTATTTATGCATAGAGTAGAATAACCATAATTAATAATGTTGTTAAATATTCTGTATAGTTTGTATTTATGCATAGAGTAGAATAACCATAATTAATAATGTTGTTAAATATTCTGTATAGTTTGTATTTATGCATAGAGTAGAATAACCATAATTAATAATGTTGTTAAATATTCTGTATAGTTTGTATTTATGCATAGAGTAGAATAACCATAATTAATAATGTTGTTAAATATTCTGTATAGTTTGTATTTATGCATAGAGTAGAATAACCATAATTAATAATAGAAATTAAACTGTGCGAAAATGATATAAAACGTTGAAGTTACACAACATTAATATAATTTACACCAAAACTGGTATGTAAAATAGAATTACATGAAAGTTACACCAAAGAGGGTATAATAATTACAAGTTACACCAAAAAGGGTAAAAAAATTCAAGTTACACCAAAGAGGGTATAATAATTACAAGTTACACCAAAAAGGGTAAAAAAATTCAAGTTACACCAAAGAGGGTATAATAATTACAAGTTACACCAAAAAGGATGTAATAATTACAAGTTACACCAAAGAGGGTATAATAATTACAAGATACACTAACGAGGATCTAATAATTACAAGTTACACTAAATAAGATCTAATAATTACAAATTACACCAAAGAGGATCTAATAATTACAAGTTACACTAAAAATGACAGCTAAGTAAGCGTTACTCCCAAACCAGTTTCAAAAGTCAAAATCACAGCTGGTATAATGAGATCTCAAACGACAGTCGAAATTACACACGTTTAAGCCTGATACTATACACCGATAAAATGTAACAGTTTTAAACAATGCCCAAGTTTGCTTCACGGATGTAAAAACAGCTGAAGTTACTAGAGCAGAAAGAAGGAAATTGTGTAATTCCTTTAATAAAATGAAAACTGTTGTTCTCTAGAATATCTAGTATTTTATAAAAAAAATAGGCTTTCTCACATTTCATTAATTATAGTTTTACACAACGTAACTTAGCGCTCTTCAAAAGCTTTTTCTTAAAATCAGTTGCAATTTACAAATAATTATACCTTGTAAGTTGCAAATACAGTCTGGATACGTGAGGATAAGGTTGGCTATGTGGTCCTTGCTTTTCTTGCCCTTCAACAAACGATGAAGTCAACATGCAACTTGTAGGAACTAAAAAGGAGATTTGTCTCAGCTTTAAAGTTCTTACTCGTTAAGCCTATAATAAAATACTTTCGGGTTTTTAATTCTTACTCGTTAAGCCTATGATACAATATTTTCGGGTTTTTAATTCTTACTTACTAAGCCTATAATAACATACTTTCGGGTTTTTAATTCTTACTCGCTAAGCCTATAATACAATAATTTCGAGTTTTTAATTGTTACTCGTTAAGCCTATAATACATTACTTTCGGGTTTTTAATTCTTACTCGTTAAGCCTATAATACAATACTTTCGGGTTTTTAATTCTTATTCGTGAAATCTATGATGCATTATTTTCAGGTTTTAAGTAGGGAAAAAATTCCATGGTGTAAAACCAGGACGTTTGCTCAAAAACCACCACGTGCTGGTAGAAATCATCATCACCACGATTTTATGCCTCTAAACTCCGCGCATCAGCAGTAATTTTTTAAATTTTACTATGGTGTACGATATCAATTGATATTTGATATTAAAAATAACGGTGAAATTGGAAGGTTGTCAGCTGTATCTTGTGCCTACACAATGAAGACTATTATCTGTATGGGTATTAAATAACCCCGTTATCACGCAGCTTTCTACTTGCCGACAATTTGTTCATGTTGTTTGTCGCCTGTCACGTCACTGCCTAATGACTATTTTCACATCAAACAAATGATTAATATTGAGTCAGTACCACTTATCAAAACCAGCCCTAAAGATGGGTATGTTAGGACAGGGGCAGATGGCACGTGAGTGGGTTGGAAAGGGAAGTATGCTCAGTTTCGACCCTATGCAGCTGCCTTTTTTCATCTCTCTCTCTCTTCTCTTTCTCTCTCTGTTTCCGTTTCGCAATTCAGTGGTCCTTCAGCGAAGACAGTTTGTCGGCAGAGAAATTCGTTAAACAGCTGACAAGCAGTTGTCAATTTTTGGGATCTCTATATACATTTAGATTAAAGCAGCAGCTTAACTAACCAAACTTCAGTACATCCTGTGTAACATTTTATTTCTGTTTCGCAAGAGAAAAGTATACATCAGCTTACCTCTTATAATTGGGTATAAGATGATCGATCGATTGCTAACTTTTTAGTTCGCAGACAGAAAGACTCGAAGTGTCCTGTAGAAGAGGAACATTTATGTAGGCACGTAATAAGACTATCGTTGATCACGTGAGAAACTCCTCACGTGCAGTTCACTGACAATAAGAGGATTACGACAAGCTACAAATCAAATAATAAGTAATATCTAATACATGGATAACATATTTCTACGTGTACGTGTTAGTATCAGAGTAAGTTTCAGATATGTGAATGAAAGCAAAATAAGTTGTATTTAATCAGTAGCTCTCTCGTGGCCATAGCTTGTAACCAACAGCTGCGATCTTGTGGTTGATGCTGTAAAAGACGATTTCATGGTCCGATCCAAATAGCTCATAAATCAGCGTTTCCTTGACAACCGTAAGAAATGTCCACCACAAGTAAGCCAAGCACACAACATGTAGTGCTGGGGTCGTTTTATTGTACAGAAGAAGAAGGAGGAAGCTTTTAGTGGTATACGTCACAAATTAATCGAAACAGTAAAAGTTTTTAAGTAGATTAGTTCGTCTTGATATGAGGTTGAAAATATGGATATACATGTATGAAAAATATCTTCATATGGCCACGTCACAGACAACACAGATCAAACAGTGGCTGAGATACGAGGTGATGTGTTGAACAAAAACCTCGAGAAGAAACTTCAGAAAAACAACAAACAGATCTTGTGAATGTACATAAAAACTTCAGAAAATGAGAGAAGGTACAGAAGCGAATGATCGTTTTGTGAGATAGATAGAAGAGAAAAAAAAAACGCAAACACACAAGATAAAATTTACGTGTCATGAATTAGAACAACATAGAAGAATATATTAAAGTTGGATTGAAAGTTTCAGTAAGGGGAATTGAAAAAATAAACTATATTTGATAGACTTTAAACACTTGTTTGATTAGACGATGCAATTATAATGTTTTTCTTTCTTTCTTTTCCTTTTCTATCTTTGATTAGAGACTATTCGTTTGTACATTGCATACAAGCACGCCTTTGAAAGTTTGGCTGGAAGGTGTTTTAGACATTAAGGACTGTTTGTGTGTTTGTTTCTTTACACTTTCATGCAAAGCTAGACAAGCTTTAACTATTTTTCTTCTTTCTACTCTTAGTTAAAGTTCACACCTCCTTATTGTTATTCAAAACGGTTTTTGGCACGTTGCAACTAATTAATAAAAACTTTCAATAATTTATGTGCTATGCTAATTTGTAATGCAGCTTTAATAATACAAGTATAGGCCCCCCAGTGGCACAGCAGTATGTCTGCGGACTTACAA
>NW_013668352.1:83119-117836 GCF_000517525.1 Limulus polyphemus | reverse complement strand
GACATGAGTTAATTATATTTTTTTTGTTCGATTCACTGATCACCAGAGACATGCCAGAGATTGTTTTGAATGATAACAGTGACATGTGAACTCTAAGAATAGAAAGAAATACGTGAAAAATTAACACAATTTTTATGATAAATCGTGTTAAAAGATAGATTTTTATATATTAAGTAAAAATGTTATTATACAAGATGGCAATTATTAGCTTTCTGTGGTACTCTTATCTCATCATACAAGTCCTAAATATTCCGTATCTGGTTTAATTTCTCGCTGGGTTAAATCAAATAATTATACTTCAATGTTCTCTAAGCTATTCGTCTAAAATGCGTGGCGTTAACCCTAAAAATACGTGGTATTAACCTTATTAAATGCGTTGTATACAGTGAAGACACCTGCACGACCCACTAAATGAAGCGGACGTGGTTAAATTTTTAAAGTAAATATTGTGATTTTGTCTTGTTTTTCATTTATAACATGCAGATTGTTGAATAAATGATGTACAGGTGCAACACGTAGTGTTAGACTTGACATAATTGGTTATTATGTACAGGTGCAACACGTAGTGTTAGACTTGATATAATTGGTTATTATTATTAGGTATAGTTGCAACACGTAGTGTTAAACTTGATATAATTGGTTATTATGTTAGGTACAGGTGCAACACGTAGTGTTAGACTTGATATAATTGGTTATTATGTGAGGTACAAGTGCAATACGTAGTGTTAAGCTTGATATAATTGGTTATTATGTTAGGTACAGGTGCAACACGTAGTGTTAGACTTGATATAATTGGTTATTATGTTAGGTACAAGAGCAACACGTAGTGTTAGACTTGATATAATTGGTTATTATGTGAGGTACAAGTGCAATACGTAGTGTTAAGCTTGATATAATTGGTTATTATGTTAGGTACAGGTGCAATACGTAGTGTTAAGCTTGATGTAATTTGTTATTATGTTAGGTACAGGTGCAACACATAGTGTTAGACTTGATATAATTGGTTATTATGTTAGGTACAAGTGCAACACGTAGTGTTAGACTTGATATAATTGGTTATTATGTGAGGTACAAGTGCAATACGTAGTGTTAAGCTTAAAACCATTTCCTCAACAAGAAATTATCTTCGGATAAAATTTCGTAAATAATTTTTACCGGTATTATAGCAAAGAAGGAAATGTTATAATTGGTGTCAAGATATTTTGTGTTATCTTTAATGACATTTGATTTATAATAACTAATCATAGCAAGTCTAACACTACGTGTTGCACTTGTACCTAACATAATAACCAATTATATCAAGTCTAACACTACGTGTTGCACCTGTACCTAACATAATAACCAATTACATCAAGCTTAACACTACGTATTGCACCTGTACCTAACATAATAACCAATTATACCACAGTAAAACTAATAAGTAAAGGAAATAAAAAAAGACATTCGATGAACAACGTTTATTCCAATATAACTCTTAAATCAAACTTTCTGAAAACACGATCTTTGAAACTATAATCAGGTTTTCATGCAGTGTGAAATACAATGTTTAACATGATAAATTATATATTTTTTCCTGGGTTGTTGATGAGCAAATACCCATGTTGCAATGTTTTTCTTGCTTTTTTATGGCTTAACGTTAGTTTCCCGGTGTATCAGCGGTAAGTTTCAGGTTTAATAACACAATAATTCGTGTTTCGATACCCGTTGCAGATACAGCACAGATTGTACAGTGTGCAGCTTTGTGCTAAAACTAACATCACTCTTTATTGGTGTGTACTGCAGATGTCGAACATTTCGGTTTTGTTTAAATATAAAACTAACACTTTTATAATGATCAACTGTCAAATCGAGACCTGTTTGTGACACACGTACATTGGTAGTTTCTTAATAGATTGTCCAAAACGAGGCTTAAAGATGACATCATAGGTTTCACATTCTTGCTTTGTAACACATCACCTGTAGCTTGTTATTAATAAAGTCTTCCAAGTGAAAGTAAAAAAAAAATAGTGTATTATAATATTATATCTGCTATATCTATTGCCGACGAGGCCTTTCACCCAGTACAGGGGCTCTTCAGACTAGCTGGGATATGACATACACAAACGACGTCATTAAACGGACTCCCTATGTTTTATTAGTGTCTTGTATGTTCTTTTCAGTCGTTTGCAAGATGTTCTAATCCTAGAATTAGACAATGTAGGCTTCATATAGTCTCGTTAGGCCTAATGTAGTTACATTGTAACACAACTAGTTCGTCTGATTAACCTAATAAAAACGGTTATTCGAGAGGAATATTAGTAAAACGTAATTTAATTTGAATTGTGCATATTTTCAACTAAACTATATAAGCAGATCACGCGCATGTTCAAAGACATGCTAGTAACTTCAGAATTTGAAATATTCCAAACGTCGGTTAAGAGTATTTGCAACACAAGAGCACGAGAGTGTTATTCATAACAGCTTTTACAATCTCTCGTCCTCTGCATCAAGGTATATTCTCTTAAAATTATGATTATATAGGTGTGAAATTATAAAAGCGACAAGTTAAAATACTTTATTCGATAAGTTTTAATTTGAAATAGCTTAATAGTTTTGATTTTCCTATCCAAATCCTAAGTCAAATGAAAATGTTAAGCATTATGGTGGTGTTTTACAGGCTGTAATTCGAAAGACAAAAGTCACGTGCAAGTGTCACGGCGTTTCCGGTTCCTGTTCTCTGGTCACGTGCTGGCAGCAGTTATCTTCTTTCCGTGAGGTCGGGGACCACCTAAAGGATAAATACGACGGTGCCACTGAAGTGAGAATAAACAGACGGGGAAAACTACAGTTAAAAAATCCCCATTTTAACATTCCCACAGCGGAGGACCTGGTCTACCTGGAGGAGTCCCCTGATTACTGTGTTAAAAACCACACTACAGGATCCTTGGGTACTTATGGCCGCGAGTGTAACCGCACAGCTCCAGGCACAGATGGCTGTAACCTTATGTGCTGTGGTAGAGGGTATAACACCCATAAGGCAGTGTTGAAAGAAAGGTGCAAATGTAAATTTCACTGGTGTTGTTACGTCGAATGTAAAACGTGCACAAAGGTTGTGGATCGACACACGTGCAAGTAGATAAACATGGCATAAAGTGTTATATTATTATAGTAGACTCTTTAAACCTTAAAGTTGGGATTCATTTTCAACCATTACTCTACACAATGTATCGTACTGGATTACTATAGTGGACTCTTTAAACATTAAAGTAGGGATTCACTTTCAACCATTAGTATAAACGATATAACGTATTGAATTATTATAGTAGCCTCTATAAACCTTAAAGTGGGGATTCACTTTCAACCATTAGTATACACGATATAACGTATTGAATTATTATAGTAGACTTTTTAAACCTTAAGTGGGGATTCACTTTCAACCATTAGTATACACGATATAATATTGGATTATTATAGTAGACTCTATAAACCTTAAAGTGGGAATTCACTTTCAACCATTAGTATACACGATATAATATTGGATTATTATAGTAGACTCTTTAAACCTTAAAGTGGGAATTCACTTTCAACCATTAGTATACACGATATAATATTGGATTATTATAGTAGACTCTTTAAATCTCAAAGTGGGAATTCACTTTCAACCATTAGTATACACGATATAATATTGGATTATTATAGTAGACTCTTTAAACCTTAAAGTGGGAATTCACTTTCAACCATTAGTATACACGATATAATATTGAATTATTATAGTAGACTCTTTAAATCTCAAAGTGGGAATTCACTTTCAACCATTAGTATACACGATATAATATTGAATTATTATAGTAGACTCTTTAAACCTTAAAGTTAAGTTTAACTTTAAAACATTAAATGTAACTTAACAAAAATGGACGTGTTTTACTTTATATCGCAATGCCTGCCCATATAAGGAAGTCAGTGTATTCTGGATAGGTGGGATGAAAGTATTATTACCATCATACTTTAGAAAGGTTGACGAACTTAGATAATGTAGGATGTTTACATAAAATCAGTCTGTATGGTGGGAACGTCCGCTTGAGCTTGCTTTGGAGGGATCAACAAATAAACTAATTCAGTAGAGAACTATGAAGTGGAGCTTCGTAGGATTATGGGATTCAAATCCTAAGTGTTAATACAAAAAGCCAAGTCACAGTAGTTTCTGGTGGTATGTATATTAGTTACTAGTATTTAAATATCCCGAAATGAAGAAGATTGTCATAGAGAATTTTATTTGCATATGTTGAAAAGTTAACTTATCAATTATCGTTCTTCAGTATTGTGTATGATGTTTCGTGTTTTTAAGACAGGTGGCGCTGGGAGGATGACACTAAAAACTTTATAGTTAGGTTAAGAAACTACTTACGGTTTAACTTATACAAAATTAATTTACCTTGATGTGGTAGCATAAGATTTTTTTTTATTTTATGTAAGCTCTGTTGAAGAACATATATGTATATAATATGATGAAAACTAATGTAGCATGTAGTTGAGGTTAATTTTGTTCACGTTTGATAGCGAAGAAAATGGACTTGACCCAAGGAAATGCGTCCTGAAACCATGAATTACATGTTTAAACAGGTAATTACACTGTGACATCAGGAATTATGTCGTGACACTATAGGTTACTTCTTGGACCCATTTTGACAGTAAAAGTTACGTCTTAACACCAGATGCTAAATCGTAACACCATGAGTTATATTGTGGCACTGAAAGTTACGTCTTACACCAGGAGCTGCATTATGACATCAGAAGTTCGTCTTAACACTACAACTTACATCGTGACACAAGACGTTAAGTTTGATACCAGGAGTTACATATTGGCAACAGAAGTTACGTAGTGACATCGATAGTTACACCATTCCTATAATCTGACATTATAATCAATTCAAGTCCCTTCGACAATATTTACCTTCTTGCTTGCATGTGTATTCTTGTTTAATAAAGTTATTATTAAATCTTCAATGTCTCAAACTGGTTTTAACGATGGCCACTATACGCTCACTTATATTTATCGTTGTACACTTCACATTGATGCGGTCACCTGGTGGAACAGTAATAATTCTATGGACTTCCAGCGCTAAAATCTGGGGTTCGAATACTCGCGGTGTACACAGCAAATAACCCACTGTGGTTTTGCTCTAAATCAAACAAAACTATTAATGTGACTTCAGTTTCTTCCCAAGCGGAAATAAGTTTTTTTTTTTTAATGTCATGACTTTAGTCACCTTTTCGATGCGTATTTAGGATCCACCCCCTCTCCCACGTAGAAAAGAAACGGATTCTTCTTTTTTTTTATCAGTTTAACTCAATGTTCATACATTGTACGAAAAGTAAGTTATTTTATCAAAATAAATTACTTAAACTAAAATTATCCATTAAGGCTAATGTTGACTAGGCAACATAACTTGAGCTGAGACGTAATGAAGGTGTTGTAATCAATAGCCATATTTTAACGGTGGAAACATTACCAGCGGAGTTGCTAGAAATACACAATATATAAACTGTAGTTACTGTAAAACAATAGCCAGACACTTACCGTATATTTACGGTGGGAACACTACCAGTGAAGTTGCCAGAAATACACCATATACAAATCGTAGTTATTGAAGTGAATAATAACAACAAAGAAATGCCATGGGGATACAAACATGTCCCCTCTGGAGAACTTCCACAGGCACACGTATATAGAACCGTAGAATTCTTTATCTAAATATAAACCTGGTACTGTAGGATTCTTTATCTAAATATAAAACTAGCACTGTAGGGTCCTTTATCTCAATATAAACCCAGCACTGTAGTTTTCTCTATGTAAATATAGACCTAGCAAGTACGGTCCTCTATATAAACGTAAATCTCGCACTGTAGGGTTCTTTATCTAAACATAAACCTAGCACTGCAGGGTTCTGTATCTAAACATAAACGTAGCACTGTAGGATTCTTTATGTACATATAAACCAAGCACTGTAGGATTTTTTATCTAAATATAAACTTGGTACTGTTGGATTCTTTATCTAAACATAAATCTCGTACTGTAGAGTTCTTCGTGTAAATACAGATCTAGCACTGCAGGGTTCTTTCTTTAAGTAAAAACATAGCACTGTAGGATTCTTTATGTAAACATAAGCCTAGCACTATAGAATTCTTTATGTAAACATAAACGTAGCACTGTAGGGTTATTTATGTAAATATAAACCTGGTACTGTAGGGTCGTTTATGTAAATATAGATCTAGCAATGTATGGTTCTTTATCTAAATATCAATCTATAACTGTAGGATTCTATATCTAAATATAAACCTAGCACTGTAGGGTTCTTTATCTAAGCATAAACCTAGCACTGTAGGGTTATTTATCTAAGCATAAACCTAGAAATTTAAGATTCTTTATCTAAACATAAACCTGGTACTGTAGGGTTCTTTATCTAAACATAAACCTAGAAATTTAAGATTCTTTATCTAAACATAAACCTGGTACTGTAGGGTTCTTTATCTAAACATAAACCTAGCAGTGTAGGGTTCTTTATCTAAATATAATCCTAGCATTGTAGGGTTTTTGATGTAAATATAAACCTAGTACTGTAGGGTTCATTACCTAAATATAAACCTAACACTGTATGGTTCTTGATGTCAACATAGACCTAACATTGTAGGTTTTTTTTATATAAATATAAACTTAGCCTTGTAATGTTCTTTATCTAAATATAAACATAGCACTATACGATTCTTTATCTAAATATAAACCTAGCACTCTAGAATTCTTTATCTAAACATAAACGTAGCATTGTAGGGTTCTTTATAGAAATATAGACATATTTATATATGTATATATTTTTATTTAAATATAAAACTAGCACAGTAGAGTTTTATCTAAACATAAATTTAATACTGTGGGATTCTTTATATAAACATAAACCTGGGAATGTAGGGTTCTTCATTTAAACATAATCATAGTACTGTAGGATTCTTTATGTAAATATAGCCCTGGTACTAGGAGAGGTTTCTTTATCTAAACATAAGCCTAGCACTGTACGATTATTTATCTAAATATAAACTTACCACTGTAGGGTTCGTTATGTAATCATAAACCTAGTACTGTAAGGTTCTTTATCTAAACATATACACAGCAATGTGGGATTCTTTATGTAAATATAAAACTACCAGTGTATGGTTCTTTATATAAACACTAACCTAGCATTGTAAGGTTCTATATCTAAATATAAACGAAGTAGTGTAGGTTTCATTATATAAACATATACATAGCAATGTAGGATTCTTTATGTAAATATAAACCTACCAGTGTAGGGTTCTTTATATAAACATAAACCTAGCGTTGTAGCGTTCTGTATCTAAATATAAACGTAGTAGGGTAGGGTTCATTATCTAAACATAAACCTAGCACTGTAGGATTCTTTATTTGAATATAAACCTGGTACTGTAAAGTTCTTTATCTAAACATAAACCTAGTACTGTAGAGGTCTTTATCAAAATATGAACCTAGCACTGTAAAGTTATTTATCTAAATATAAAACTAACCTTGTAAACCTAGCAGTGTAGGGTTCTATATCTAAATATAAACATAGTAGTGTAGGGTTCATTATCTAAACGTAAACCTAGCATTGTAGGGATTTTTATCTAAACATCAACTTAGCAAAATAGGGTTCTTCATCTGAATATAAACGTAGTAGTGTAGGGTTCTTTATCTAAATATAAATCTAGTAGTGTAGGTTTCTTTATCTAAACATAAACCTAGCAGTGTAGGGTTCTTTATCTAAACATAATCCTAGCACTGTTGTGTTCTTTATCTAAACATAAACCTAGCAATGTAGTGTTCTTTATGTAAATATAGACTTAGCACTGTAGGGTCCTTTATCTAAACATACACCTAGCAGTGTAGGGTTCTTTTTGTAAATATATACCCAGCACTGTAGGATTTTTTATCTAAATATAAACCTAACACTGTACGATTATTTATCTAAATATAAACCTACCACTGTATGTTTTTTATGTAAACATAAACCTAGCACTGTAAGGTTCTTTATCTAAATATATATATAGCAATGTAGGATTCTTTTTGTAAATATAAACCTACAAATGTAGGATTCTTTATATAAACATAAACCTAGCATTGTAGAGTTCTATATCTAAATATAAACGTAGTAGTGTAGGGTTCACTATCTAAACATATACATAGCAATGTAGTATTCTTTATGTAAATATAAACCTACCAGTGTAGGGTTCTTTATATAAACATAAACCTAGCATTGTAAGATTCTCTATCTAAATATAAACTTAGCAAAATAGGGTTCTTCATCTAAATATAAACCTAGCAGTGTAGGGTTCTTTACCTAAATATAAACCTAGCACTATAGGGTTCTTTATCTAAAGATAAAACTAACCTTGTAGGGTTATTTATATAAATATGAACATAGCAGTGAAGGGTTCATTATCTAAACATAAACCTAACACTGTAGGGTTATGTATCTAAACATAAACCTAGTATTGTAGACTTTTTATCTAAATATAAAACTATCACTATAGGTTTCTATATCTAAACATAAACCTAATGCTGTATGATTCTTTATCTAAACATAAACCTAGCACTGTAGGGTTCATTATTTAAACATAAACCTAGTACGGTAGGGTTCTTTATGTAAACATAATCATAGCATTGTGGTGTTCTTTATCTAAACATAAACCTAGCAATGTAGTGTTCTTTATGTAAATATAGACTTAGCAGTGTAGGGTTCTTTATCTAAACATAAACCTAGCACTGTAGGCTTCTTTATAGAAATATAGACATATTTATATGTGTATATATATTTTTATTTAAATAAAAAACTAGCACAGTAGAGTTTCATCTAAACATAAATCTAATACTGTAGGATTCTTTATGTAAATATAGCCCTGGTACTAGGAGAGGTTTCTTTATCTAAACATAAGCCTAGCACTGTACGATTATTTATCTAAATATAAACTTACCACTGTAGGGTTCGTTATGTAATCATAAATCTAGTACTGTAAGGTTCTTTATCTAAACATATACCCAGCAATGTAGGATTCTTTATGTAAATATAAAACTACCAGTGTATGGTTCTTTATATAAATACTAACCTTGCATTGTAAGGTTCTATATCTAAATATAAACGAAGTAGTGTAGGTTTCATTATATAAACATATACATAGCAATGTAGGATTCATTATGTAAATATAAACCTACCAGTGTAGGGTTCTTTATATAAACATAAACATAGCGTTGTAGCGTTCTGTATCTAAATATAAACGTAGTAGGGTAGGGTTCATTATCTAAACATAAACCTAGCACTGTAGGATTCTTTATCTAAACATAAACCTAGTACTGTAGAGGTCTTTATCAAAATATGAACCTAGCACTGTAAAGTTCTTTATCTAAATATAAAACTAACCTTGTAAACCTAGCAGTGTAGGGTTCTATATCTAAATATAAACATAGTAGTGTAGGGTTCATTATCTAAACGTAAACCTAGCATTGTAGGGATTTTTATCTAAACATCAACTTAGCAAAATAGGGTTCTTCATCTGAATATAAACGTAGTAGTGTAGGGTTCTTTATCTAAATATAAATCTAGTGGTGTAGGTTTCTTTATCTAAACATAATCATAGCACTGTAGTGTTCTTTATCTAAACATAAACCTAGCAATGTAGTGTTCTTTATTAAATATAGACTTAGCACTGTAGGGTCCTTTATCTAAACATACACCTAGCAGTGTAGGTTCTTTTTGTAAATATAAACCCAGCACTGTAGGATTTTTTATCTAAATATAAACCTAACACTGTACGATTATTTATCTAAATATAAACCTACCACTGTATGTTTTTTATGTAAACATAAACCTAGCACTGTAAGGTTCTTTATCTAAAAATATATATAGCAATGTAGGATTCTGTATGTAAATATAAACCTACAAGTGTAGGATTCTTTATATAAACATAAACCTAGCATTGTAGGGTTCTATATCTAAATATAAACGTAGTAGTGCAGGGTTCACTATCTAAACATATACATAGCAATGTAGGATTCTTTATGTAAATATAAACCTACCAGTGTAGGGTTCTTTATATAAACATAAACCTAGCATTGTAAGATTCTATATCTAAATATAAACTTAGCAAAATAGGGCTCTTCATCTAAATATAAACCTAGCACTATAGGGTTCTTTATCTAAAGATAAAACTAACCTTGTAGGGTTATTTATATAAATATAAACATAGCAGTGAAGGGTTATGTATCTAAACATAAACCTAGTACTGTAGACTTTTTATCTAAATATAAAACTATCATTATAGGTTTCTATATCTAAACATAAACCTAATGCTGTATGATTCTTTATCTAAACATAAACCTAGTACTGTAGGGTTCATTATTTAAACATAAACCTAGTACGGTAGGGTTCTTTATGTAAACGTAATCATAGCATTGTGGTGTTCCTTATCTAAACATAAACCTAGCAATGTAGTGTTCTTTATGTAAATATAGACTTAGCAGTGTAGGGTTCTTTATCTAAACATAAACCTAGCACTGTAGGGTTCTTTACAGAAATATAGACATATTTATATATGTATATATATTTTTATTTAAATATAAAACTAGCACAGTAGAGTTTCATCTAAACATAACTCTAATACTGTAGGATTCTTTATCTAAACATAAACCTGGGAATGTAGAGTTCTTTATTTAAAAATAATCATAGTACTGTAGGATTCTTTATGTAAATATAGCCCTGGTACTAGGAGAGGTTTCTTTATCTAAACATAAGCCTAGCATTGTAAGGTTCTATATCTAAATATAAACGAAGTAGTGTAGGTTTCATTATATAAACATATACATAGCAATGTAAGATTCTTTATGTAAATATAAACCTAGCAGTGTAGTGTTCTTTATCTAAACATAAACCTAGCACAGTAGGGTTCATATCTAAACATAAACCTAGAACTGTAGGATTCTTTATCTAAACATAAACCTAGTACTGTAGACTTTTTATCTAAATATAAAACTAGCACTACAGGTTTCTATATCTAAACATGAATCTAATGCTGTATGATTCTTTATTTAAACATAAATCTAGTACTGTAGGGTTCATTAACTAAACATAAACCTAGTACTGTAGGGTTCTTTATCTAAACATAATCATAGCACTGTGGTGTTCTTTATCTAAACATAAACCTAGCAACGTAGTGTTCTTTATCTAAACATAATCATAACACTGTGGTGTTCTTTATCTAAACATAAACCTAGCAATGTAGTTTTCTTTATGTAAATATAGACTTAGCACTGTGAGGTCCTTTATCTAAACATACACATAGCAGTGTAGGTTTTTTTTTGTAAATATAAACCCAGCACTGTAGGATTTTTTATCTAAATATAAGCCTGCCACTGTAGTGTTCTTTATGTAAATATAAACTAGCGCTATAGGGTTATTTATCGAAATATAAACCTAGCACTGTACGATTATCTATCTAAATATAAACCTATCACTGTAGGGTTATTTATGTAAACATAAACGTAGCACTGTAAGGTTCTTTATCTAAACATATACATAGCAATTTAGGATTCTTAATGTAAATATAAACCTACAAGTGTAGGATTCTTTATATAAACATAAACCTAGTATTGTAGGGTTCAATATCTAAATATAAACGTAGTAGTGTAGGGTTCACTATCTAAACATATACATAACAATGTAGGATTCTTTATGTAAATATAAACCTACCAGTGTAGGGTTCTTTATATAAACATAAACCTAGCATTGTAAAGTTCTATATCTAAATATAAACGTAATACGGTAGGGTTCATTATCTAAATATAAACCTAGCAGTGTAGCGTTCTTTATCTAAACGTAAACCTAGCATTGTTGGGATTTTTATCTAAATATAAACTTAGCAAAATAGGATTCTTCATCTAAATATAAACGTAGTAGTGTAGGTTTTTTTATCTAAATATAAATCTAGCAGTGAAGGTTTCTATATCTAAACATAAACCTAATGCTGTATGATTCTTTATCTAAACATAAACCTAGTACTGTAGGTTTCTTTATCTAAACATAATCATAGCACTGTGGTGTACTTTATCTAAACATAAACCTAGCAAGGTAGTGTTCTTTATGTAAATATAGACTTAGCAATGTAGGGTTCTTCATCTAAATATAAACCTAGCAGTGTAGGGTTCTTTACCTAAATATAAACCTAGCACTATAGGGTTCCTTATCTAAAGATAAAATTAACCTTGTAGGGTTCTTTATATAAATATAAACATAGCAGTGTAGGGTTCTTTATCTAAACATAAACCTAACACTGTAGGGTTATGTATCTAAACATAAACCTAGTACTGTAGACTTTTTACCTAAATATAAAACTAGCACTATAGGTTTCTATATCTAAACATAAACCTAATGCTGTATGATTCTTTATCTAAACATAAACCTAGTACTGTAGGGTTCATTATTTAAACATAAACCTAGTACTGTAGGGTTCTTTATCTAAACATAATCATAGCACTGTGGTGTTCTTTATCTAAACATAAACCCAGCAATGTAGTGTTCTTTATGTAAATATAGACTTAGCAATGTAGGGTTCTTTATCTAAACATAAACCTAGCACTGTAGGGTTCTTTACCTAAATATAAACCTAGCACTATAGGGTTCTTTATCTAAAGATAAAACTAATATTCTAGGGTTCTTTATATCAATATAAACATAGCAGTGTAGGGTTCATTATCTAAACATAAACCTAGTATTGTAGGGTTCTTTATCTAAATAGAATCCTAGCAGTGTAGGGTTCTTTATCTAAACGTAAACCTAGAAGTGTAGGGTTCTTCATCTAAACGGAAACCTAGCAGTGTAGGGTTCTTTATCTAAACATAAATCTAGTACTGTAGGGTTCTTTAACTAAATATAAACCTAGCACTATAGAGTTCTTTATCTAAAGATAAAACTAACATTGTAGGGTTCTTTATATAAATATAAACCTAGCACTATAGAGTTCTTTATCTAAAGATAAAACTAACATTGTAGGGTTCTTTATATAAATATAAACATAGTAGTGATGGGTTCATTATCTAAACATAAACCTAACACTGTAGGGTTATGTATCTAAACATAAATCTAGTACTGTAGACTTTTTATCTAAATATAAAACTAGCACTATAGGTTTCTATATCTAAACATGAACCTAATGCTGTATGATTCTTTATCTAAACATAAACCTAGTACTGTAGGGTTCATTAACTAAACATAAACCTAGTACTGTAGGGTTCTTTATCTAAACATAATCATAGCACTGTGGTGTTCTTTATCTAAACATAAACCTAGCAATGTAGTGTTCTTTATGTAAGTATAGACTTAGCACTGTAGGGTCCTTTATCTAAACATAAACCTAGCAATGTAGTGTTCCTTATGTAAATACAGACTTAGCACTGTAGGGTCCTTTATCTAAACATACACATAGCAGTGTAGGTTTTTTTTTGTAAATATAAACCCAGCACTGTAGGAATTTTTATCTAAATATAAACCTACCACTGTAGTGTTCTTTATGTAAATATAAACCTAGCGCTATATGGTTATTTATCGAAATATAAACCTAGCACTGTAGGGTTATTTATGTAAAGATAAACCTAGCACTGTAAGGTTCTTTATCTAAACATATACATAGCAATGTAGGATTCTTTATGTAAATATAAACCTACCAGTTTAGGGTTCTTTATATAAACATAAACCTAGCATTGTAAAGTTCTATATCTAAATATAAACGTAATACGGTATGGTTCATTATCTAAATATAAGCCAAGCAGTGTAGCGTTCTTTATCTAAACGTAAACCTAGCATTGTAGGGATTTTTATCTAAATATAAACTTATCAAAATAGGGTTCTTCATCTAAATATAAACGTAGTAGTGTAGGGTTCTTTTTCTAAATATAAATCTAGCAGTGAAGGTTTCTTTATCTAAACATAAACCTAGCAGTGTAGGGTTCTTCATCTAAACGTAAACCTAGCAGTGTAGGGTTCTTTATCTAAACATAAACCTAGCACAGTAGGGTTCATATCTAAACATAAACCTAGAACTGTAGGATTCTTTATCTAAACATAAACCTAGTACTGTAGGGTTCTTTACCTAAATATAAACCTAGCACTATAGAGTTCTTTATCTAAAGGTAAAACTAACATTGTAGGGTTCTTTATATAAATATAAACATAGTAGTGATGGGTTCATTATCTAAACATAAACCTAACACTGTAGGGTTATGTATCTAAACATAAATCTACTACTGTAGACTTTTTATCTAAATATAAAACTAGCACTATAGGTTCTTATATCTAAACATGAACCTAATGCTGTATGATTCTTTATTTAAACATAAACTTAGTACTGTAGGGTTCATTAACTAAACATAAACCTAGTACTGTAGGGTTCTTTATCTAAACATAATCATAGCACTGTGGTGTTCTTTATCTATACATAAACCTAGCAATGTAGTGTTCTTTATGTAAATATAGACTTAGCACTGTAGGGTCCTTTATCTAGACATAAATGTAGTACTGTAGGATTCTTTATGTAAATATAAACCTGGTACTGTTGGGTTCGTTATCTAAACATAAAACCTAGCAATGTAGTATTCTTTATGTAAATATAAACCTAGCACTTTTGGATTCTTTATTTAAATTTAAAACTTGCATTGTATGGCTCTTTATCTAAACATAAACCTGGCATTTTAGGGTTATTTATCTAGACATAAACCTAGCACTGTTGTGTTCTTTATTTAGACATAAACCTTGTACTGTAGGGTTCTTTATGTAAATATATACCTAGCACTGTAGGGTTCTTTATGTAAATATATACCTGGCACTCTAGGGTTTTTATGTGAATATAGACGTAGCACTGTAGGGTTTTTATTTGAATATAAACCTGGTGCTGGGCGTCTTCTTTATCTTTAAAATTAATCATTACGTTATTTCTCTTCACGACAGAAGTACATTATTTAAATATGTTAGCTATTTGAAATCCTGATTTGCATAGGTTTCAAGACCTATTTGTATTTTGAAAGTAGGGGAAAGCTACTTAAACTATCTGCCGCAAATCTTAATTTTGAGATACTGACCAGAGAAAGAAAGCAGCCAGTCAAAAGCACCCTATCATACACCAACCATTCTCACTAATGGAATGACTGTTGATCTTAAATGCATCCATAACATAAACTGTGGGGGCTATTTGGTATTGTCACACGCATTCGAACCCGCGGGTCGTCAGCGAAATCCAGAACTCTTCCAGAGGGCCTAGTTCTGATCTCTTGATGATCAAATTATTAATATTATCAACTAATAAACACATTACATATTTTTATTAATGAGATAAAAAATTAAGGCACTTTAAGTAATAAATATATAAAAACAAATACCTTACAAAGTGATACTATTAAAAGAAATTAGTTGAATTTAGAATACAACATTGATAAATTTGCAAATAATTAAATAATCACTAAATCGTCTTAATACATACAGATACAATATTTGTTGTTGTTTTTCTAAGAAAAATTTGTACACAGTTTGGAGCTCTGTGTTTCAAACAAGTGATATTTAATACAAATTTCTAGCATTCCTGACTTATTTACAGATAAAAACTCAGATACTCTGGAGTTACTAGCGTTGAGAAGGCTGTAGAAGAACTTATTATCTGATGTGGGTTTTTTATTATGTATAAGCATAAAAACAACAAGCTTTCTTCACGTGATCAGTGTGACAACTCTCTTCGTTAGTATTTTTTATAATATATTCTGCCATTGTTAGAAAGTACTGCTGTAACAATATACAGTCACAAAAACACACGCGCATATTTATTTCAAGTTAGATTTTTTTCTTCTATATCTACGTGATTGTAAACCATAAAAACATTTAAATGATTGTCTTTCTACACGCTATACAATTGTTCCACCAGGTGTAACAAATCATTTTTTTCGAACATTTCTTGGAATTAGTTTTGTTTTTGTTGCAGTATTTTTAATTTTCGTGAAAAGCTATAGAAGGGCTACTCTCGAAAAGTTGTCCCTAACTGTGAACTGACAAGTTAGAGGAAAAGCAGTTGTATAGTCAACAACATTCGCAACCTACTCTTGTACTACTTTTTCTGAACGAATAGTTAGATGTGACCGTAATTCTTACAGCACACGCACTGCCCCAAGGAGAGAAGCGCGTTTTTGCGACTAATAAACGATTGGCCAAACCTGCAATAATGTCCACTCGGCTATTTTATTGACAAAATATAATAGCCAACTAAACAATTGGACAAATCTGTTTATAAGAAATATTTCCAGGAACCACTACAAAAAATTAACACAGGTACCTCATGTGAGTTTAAGTGTTTTTTTCTTTTCGTTTTGTAATGATGACCTCTGGTGTGCAATATCTTCCGAATGTTTCAGGTTACGAGTTGTATCATATTCGAATATATTTTCCAGTCGAGCTAAACGAATACATTTCTTACTTTATTTTAAGAAAAATAAAAAACTGCTTTGGATGTATTTAAAATCATCCTTCCATGCTGGATGAATTGTACCCTTTCATCTTCTATTAATATGATTTTATGTGGTTGGGGAGGTAAACGAAACATCAGTGTATAGTAGAGGGGTCCACTCTTAATGACAACTATAAAACATGATAGTATTTGTTGATGTTAAAGACAACTATAAAACCTACGTTAAACATTAATCTGATGGCACTTGTTGATGTTAAAGACAACTATAAAACCTACGTTAAACATTAATCTGATGGCACTTGTTGATGTTAAAGACAACTATAAAACCTACGTTAAACATTAATCTGATGGCACTTGTTGATGTTAAAGACAACTATAAAACCTACGTTAAACATTAACCGGATAATACTTGTTGATATTAAAGACAATATAAAACCTACGTTAAACATTAACATGATAGTACTTGGTGATGTTAAAGACAACTATAAAACCTACGTTAAATATTAACCTGATGGCACTTGTTGATGTTAAAGACAACTATAAAACCTACGTTAAACATCAACCGGATAATACTTGTTGATATTAAAGACAACTATAAAACCTACGTTAAACATTAACATGATAGTACTTGGTGATGGTAAAGACAACTATAAAACCTACGTTAAACGTTAACCTGATGGCACTCGTTGATGTTAAAGACAATTATGAAAACCTGAAGTACAATGCAACATGTTAACATGTCCTATATCCACCCTCTTATAGCCCAAACAAAACTTGACTCAGTGTGTGTGTGGACTGCTTCAGGGAGATGAACTTGATTAGAAATGTATACGCTGGTTGTTGACATGCCCCCTATTGCCAGAAAATTTAACTATTATGAGTTAATGTCACTCAAGTTTAGCTCTTTTCATTTAGTTGAAATGGACTGAAATGTGGAATAAAAAAATCTTGGTATGTAATGTCTCCACGTTATAGTCCAAGTTATATTTTGACATGGACCTTATGCGTTCTTCTATCTCTTATACATTTCAGCAGAGAAATCCAAAGATGAACTTCTATGGTTCTCACACTACACATCGTCATCATTTCGGCCATACTACACTCCGTATTGTCACTTTAAAACAATTACATTGTTTTGTCAATGGTTGCGTTTTAGCCAAACACGACAACATGTTCTTGATACTTTTGTAATGGTTTCTTTTATTGGGCTGATTATTTTGGATAATGATAATAATACAAAATCCAATCCACTTAATGATAACAAAATAGTATATTTTTCTCGAATACATGTTCTACAATTTTCCTTAACTAATGTTCAGTAACAGGCCTCAGTTCCCAGTGGTCGCTAAATACAACAATTTTACTTACTTGATAACTTCTTACGTATGTAGGGTACCTGTTGTATTTTACTTGTTTAAACCTAAGCTTACTATTCACAAGAGTGAAATAACTAACTAAATGACTGAGAGTGATAAACAAACTGATTAACAAACTCTCTAATTCATCAACTAACTTCACTGATTAATTCAATAACCAATAAGTTAACAAACTCTCTAATTCATCAGTTAACTTCACTGACTAATTCACTAATCAATAATCTAACAAACTCTCTAATTCATCAACTAACTTCATTGACTAATTAAATAACCAATAATCTAACAGACTCTCTAATTCATCAACTAACTTCACTGATTAATTCAATAACCAATAAGCTAACAGACTCTCTAATTCATCAACTAACTTCATTGACTAATTCAATAACCAATAATCTAACAGACTCTCTAATTCATCAACTAACTTCACTGATTAATTCAATAACCAATAATCTAACAGACTCTCTAATTCATCAACTAACTTCACTGACTAATTCAATAACCAATAAGTTAACAGACTCTCTAATTCATCAGTTAACTTCATTGACTAATTCACTAATCAATAATCTAACAGACTCTCTAATTCATCAACTAACTCCACTGACTAATTCAATAGCCAATAATCTAACAGACTCGCTAATCAATATCCATCTTCTTTATGAACGTAGTGGAAACTCTATTTAAGTTATACTGAAAACGTTCTTTGTAGAACATAGAAAGACTAGGACTAGAAATTAATCAGTAAGTGCTAAAGTACAAGATATAAGATCGTGTTTACAATTTACTTGCTGATACCAAGGAACAGTAAATGATGTTGAAAATGTACATCAGAAAAGCTGCTTAATAAACATAAAGAATTACTTGGAAAGTTAAGAATATAAATAGACGTGTGGCTAGATACAGGAATGAATTATTTAGCAGGTTTCGAGGCTTAAAGATTATCAGGAATCTGTTGGGCTGGTTGTATCTGTAGGATGGTTCTCAGGGTAAAGATGAATTGCGTGATAGAAGTGTTTAAACAGATAAGGAACCTTGGTACTAGTGGAGTGCCTTTATTTTATCTTGTTTACTTTTAATAATTTGGTACGAGCATAATAAGAAGATTATTACTATTTGCATAAGACATTAAACTCTTGGGTATTTCTCGCTGTACTGATACAAAATCATAAAAACTCTATATCCCGAACGCTTTCGAAAGGTGGACCTTTCTTCTTCGGGGCAAACTGAGGTATAACAGAATGATTTGCATCCATTTGTAAATTGTACAAATATCTAATAAATGATCTTTACTTATAGTAAGTGCAAGATAATACACTTGGGTTATCATAATTTGTATCACCTGTTTAATACACATGGGAACCTACTCGATTGCATGCATCAAGAATTAGACTCTCGGCATAGTGGTGGATAAGTACTCAAGCCATTGAAGCAGTTGTCTGTTGCTAGTAGTAAAAAATAGTAGGAATTTAGGGTGTATTTATAAACATATTGATTACTAGCCTAAAGAGACAGTTATATCTTTATATAAGTCACTAGTTAGGTCCCAGTTGGAATACTGTGTACAGTTTTGATCTATTTATCTAAGAAATGGAGTTGATTCATTGGAAAGGATACAGAGGAGGTTAAGACATCTTTACTAATCTTCTCTTGAGAAAAGGAGGGTAAAAGTGATCTTATCAAACTTTGACAAGATTATCCAGAGGTTCAATAGGATAAAGGTCTTTGATATCCTTATACGATGAAAGGGCACAGGTTTAAGATTAGGAGAAGATAGACTATTCTCCAGTTATATTTTTCTAACATAAAAGCTGACTTATGGGGCAGTTGCAGTTGGCAGTAGTGGAGGCCAAAATTTACAGGAGTTTAAGATGGGTATGATGGTAGAGATTTGGCTTTAGTGGACTGCTCTCACTCTATAAATAGACGAAAAGTCTTTCGAAGACCACGCGATAAACAACAAGGAAAAAACACATCATGATCTTCCACATAAAAGTAAAGGATTATCTCACCAAAATCTTATATTGTCTGTTTAAAGCTCCTTTTTCAGGTTGTCCTACTCTATAAACAGCCGAAACTATACCATATTTATACTGCCTACAATACCCTTGAAACTGTAGGAGTATAAATCAGTTGTTGAAAAATAAATGGTGAGTTTTCATATTTACTCTTCCCAAGATTGGGTGTGCAAGGACAACCTTGAAGGATCAAGTATTCTTTCGTTGTTCGTGTGTTAAGCTACGTTACGTTAAGTCGCGTTTTTATACTATTCAAATCGTTTCCTAAACTTTCAAGAAGGTGCTGGTCATTAAGCCACACATATCATGCTACGTCAATGCTCCCTCTGGCTGTAAAAGAACATTACAAACGACAATAACATTCGAACGATTACTAAACATTTTTAAACTTACAATATTCAGCAGTTGCAAGTTTTATACTTTATAACGCAAAAGTTCAACTTTTTTGTAAGGTATAATTGTGCAGATAGAAAAATAACATTAAGTAACTGATAATTCTTAATAATGAATATAACAATAAAAACATTCAGAAGTTTCAAGGCAAAATTAATTTTAAAATGACCTATTTTACTACATTGATACAATAAGTTTAGGAAAACTTGTCACCAAATACCCATTTTACATCGATCACGCCAATTACTAAAGCAACATATATGTTATACCTTTGATACAAAGCAGGATTCACGAAGATTTAGCGTCAGTGTAGAAGGAATGTGAAATAGGCCTAATGAATCTGAAAGAACAATAAATCATTTCTGAAAGGTTTAGCCCACGTGTCTAGAACAGTATCGTCAACTCTACCACGTGGTATCATCAGGACTACTAATGGGACACTCGAAACGTAAAAGGGAATCGATATTTCTCTAAATTATTATCTCAACAACGCGATTTTAAGCCAATAAAAAAAGAGACAGGATTTTACTAAATGTATAATAAGCGACATATGACCAGAGAAACAGGATTTTACTATATGTATAATGGGCGACATATGAGCTAGGGAAACATAATTTTACTATATATTTAAAGAGCGACATATGGCCACAGAGATAATAAACTATATGTGTAAAGAGCGATATATAGCCACAAAAAAAAGGATTTCAATTTAGTTTAATGAGCGACGTATAAAAAACAGGATTTTACTGTATGTGTAATGAGCGAAATTATATAATTAAACATATAGGATTTTACTATATGTTTAAAAAACGACATATGGCCACAGAAACAGGATTTTATTAAATGTGTAATTAATAACATATGGCCACTGAGATCACATTTTACTAGATGTGTAATAAGCGGCATACTGTCACAAAAAACAGGATTTCGTTTTAGTTTAATGAGCAACATATGGCCACTGAAACAGTATTTTACTATATGTTTAATAAGCGACATATGACCGCAGAAATAGTATTTTACTATATGTACCACAGAAACAGGATTTTACTATATTTTTAATGAGTGGCATATGGCCAGAGAAACAGGATTTTACTAGACGTGTAATAAGCGACATATGACCACAGAAATAGGAGTTTACTATATGTTTAAATAATAACATATGGCCAAAGAAACAGGATTTTTTTTAATGTGTAATTAATGACATGTGGCCACTGAATCAGCATTTTATTAAATGTGTAATTAATGACATATGGCCACTGAGTTCAGATTTTGCTATATATTTAAGGAGCGTCATTTGGTCATATCTTCCCCAGTAGGTCAATGGCTAGGTTACGGATTTACAACGATAAAATCATGAATTTGTTTTCCCACGGTGGACAGAGACAAATATCGTATTGTGTAACTTTAAGCTAAAAACAAACAAACTAACTGTATCAGTAGTTAAAGGAGGTCGTGCTTGGCACTAATAACATCTTTATGTCTTGCTCTACATACTGCGAGTCAACGGACTATACATTGAAATGACTTACTTTCGCTTTCTCAGACAACTATTTTCCTTTACGTTCTATTTGTTTATGGTCACACATTCTGATTCATCGATCTTTTGTACCCTGGAACGCACTGAAAATCAAATTAAGAGTTCTTTTGTTTGTTTTTTAACAGAATACAACCGCCAGTTCTTCGGCAACAACAGACTTGTTTCTACTTTTCCACATTTCCGCATTATGAATAATTATGGACAAACTTGAAGTCGTGCATTTAATTCTAAAGGTATCATGTCAAGACGTTGTTTCAGTGGGTCTTTAGGTGGAGTAGACATAGTAAGTTGAGAACTTTAAATGGGCTATTGAATGAAAAGAAGATTACGTTTCGGCTTCTATTCTTAGCCTTTCTTCTCAGTATAGAAGCCGAAACGTCACCCCCTTTTCATTCAACAGTCCATTAAAGTCCTATCATGTACAGATGCCAGGATTTTATGTGACTATCGCCAAACAGTCATACTATGACTGGAATGAAAACTGTTGTTCCCACTTTAATTTTATGGGGTGTTTTTTTTTTTCGTTTCTTTATTTATTAAATAGTAGTCCATGTAATATTATACAACAGAAATATAATCATTAAACAGGTGGTCCGCTGTATAATATCGAATAATAAATTAGGCCAAAGGATATAATATTATTGACACACCTAAACTAACTTAGGTTACTGTATGATGAATTAATAAGGACTCAAACTCCATAAATCTTATAGTCAACGTGATAGCCTATCAGTCTTCAATGTTTCATATGAAATAAAAGTAAATATGATGAGAATAGTCAGTCGAAGTATATTAAACCCCCAATCGTAAACACTTTTGCCCCCCCCCCCCAGTGGCACAGCGGCATGTCTGCGGACTTACAACGCTAGAAACCAGGTTTCAATACCCGTGGTGGGAAGAGCACGGATAGCCCATTGTGTAGCTTTGTGCTTAATTCAAAAACGTATACGCTTAATTAAGATAGGTATTTCTGTCAGATAAGAGCTTTCCAAATGTTTGTGAATGTTGCTTTAACACTTTTATTGTTGAGATAAGCAAAGTTATTCAAGACGTACAAACGTGTGATTTTAGCTTTTACGATGTATTTTATATATTGGAAACAGGAACATAAGCAAAGTTACGTTGCGAGATTGGTTGCTTAGTTAGTGACTTTATGTCTACACTAACCCTTTTTATACTCCTTCTTACCTGTTACAAGGCTAATAAAAACCTTTTCATTATTCTTCAAACACGTAAATATTTATAATTTATTAACGTTTATTTATATAGATAATTATCCACTGGCTATTTCGATAGCTTAAAAATATGTAACATCAAGTCATTAAACAATTTATGACGTAATTAAACGAACCATGGAAGACTTGTGATAATGAGCTAGAAAAGAACAATAAAACTCACCGCGACAGATTCAGATTAAACATCAGTAAAACTCACCCCAACAGATTCAGATTAAACATAAGAAAATAGTTTACTTCACGAAACCTCAAACGATGCTGACAAAATTCATTAAAAACATTAGGTATGGTATATGTTGAACAATCAGAAAATAAAACTAAATAAAACCTTGACCATTAGAAACCAACTGTACCCAGCTCAAGCTTAACGTGTTCATCACTTA
Source organism: Limulus polyphemus (assembly GCF_000517525.1). Lineage (NCBI taxonomy): Eukaryota > Metazoa > Arthropoda > Merostomata > Xiphosura > Limulidae > Limulus > Limulus polyphemus. The sequence goes on along the minus strand of NW_013668352.1, from coordinate 94,385 downwards.
AGATTAAAACGTACACAACACAAAATTAAGGTTTACTGAACTTAAAGACAGAGTGGCTACAACTCAAGATCATAATTTACACAATTAAGGTTAAAATTTACATAACTCAAGATCAGAACGTATACAATTAAGGTTAAAGTGTATATAACTCAAGATCAGAACGTATACAATTAAGGTTAAAGTTATATAACTCAAGATCAGAACGTATACAATTAAGGTTAAAGTATATATAACTCAAGATCAGAACGTATACAATTAAGGTTTAAGTGTACATAACTCAAAATCAGAATGTTAACAATTAAGGTTTAGGTGTACATAACTCAAGATCCGAACGTACACAATTAAGGTTAAAGTGTACATAACTCAAGATCAGAACGTACACAATTAAGGTTAAAGTTCGCGCAACTCAAGATTAAGAAAAGGGTAACTCACGGTTAAAACGTACAGAACTGGAAGTGTACACAATTCAAGATTAACTCAAGATTAACGTAACTCAAAGAGCCAGTCGTGGCCTAGTGGTTAGCGAGCGTAGGCTATTAATCCGATAATTCGAGGGTTCATTGTTCGTGTGCGTTGCCGCAAAAACGCCCTCCAAACTTTGGGGCCGTCGGTGTTCTATAACTTAGTGATGGTCAAATCCAAATGTTTCGACAAACAAGAGAAGCCCAAGATAAACTTAGCAGTGTATATTGTTGCCTAGCTGCCATCCTTCTGGTCTATCATATCAGTTTTAGAGGAGGCTATGTTTAGATAACTTCTTATGTTCTTTTGCGTGAAAAATCCAAACAAAAAATGTAACTCAAGATTAAAAGTAACCAAGTCCAAATCATAGAAAAAGTCTAAGATACGAGATAAAACAGAAAGTTGCATATGTTAAGCCTTAATTTTCTATGATAAATACACGTAATTCAAGTTTATCTACTGTTCTAACGTGTACGAAAGGTTTAAAGTTTCATATTAGATTTACATTTTACATATTTTCCATTGAAAAGTTCAGCAAAGCTTCTGATTTTAACACTTTAAAAATATATACTCAGAATATAACCAAACAAGTTTTATAATAATAAGTTTATATTTTTTGGTAATTTATATGTTTCAGAATTTCAGTGTTCGATGTAAACTTTAAGGTTTGTCTTCTACTTAGTTTCACAACTTTAGGGACTGTCTTCTACTTAGTTTAACAACCTAAGGATCTGCCTTCTACTTAGTTTCACAACTTTAGGGACTGTCTTCTAGTTAGTTTAACAACCTTAGGATCCGCCTTCTACTTAGTTTAACAACTTTAGGGACTGTCTTCTAATTAGTTTCACAACTTTAGGGACTGTCTTCTACTTAGTTTAACAACCTAAGGATCTGCCTTCTACTTAGTTTAACAACTTTAGGGACTGTCTTCTAATTAGTTTCACAACCTAAAAGACTGCCTTCTACTTAGTTTCACAACCTCAGGGACTGCCTTCTTAATTTACTGAAGTAGTTGTCTCACTACAACTGGTTTTATGAGTTACAAATACATCTTTTAATCGGAATTCTAACTTAATATCCTCTTTCAGTTTTATTTATTAATCTGTCTCATCCTCCACTTGTTGATAATAGCTATACCGATCCTTTTCGGTAGATTTAACCATCAGTAACTGTATCTCCGCTGTAACGTTTGTTGTTCAGACTTCACGATAAAGTTTCAAATCTTACCCTCTCTACTCAAAAGCAGCAACCATATCAGAGAGCATTGCTGTACCAGTGTTATTTATGATGACCTTGGTCAGTCTGTCCTCAGCAAGAAGGTGTTTGATAGCATCCCTCGCTTTAAGTACAGGAGTGCTGAGCTCCTGCTGGTTTTATTAACATGTTTTAACACGGTAATAACAACCGAACATACATATCTTCCACCATATACAAGGTTTACAGTTTTGTTAAATAGTTTTCATCGCCACCACTATAAAATGTGTTCTAGCGCCGCTACAGCCACCGCAATGTTAGGGTTCGTTTTCTTTTTGTCTACTTCTTCTGGCAGATGTCTACCGCTTCATTTATTTCTGTATGGGAATACTCTTTTGTTTCCTCAGCGCAGATTTCAGAAGAAATAGTCAGATGTATGGCGCCACCTACTGTCGTGTATCAGAGCAATACACATGAAGGGAAACCTCCTATATATTAATTATTACCATCGACAAAATTAGGCATAAATAACACAATTATAAAGATTAACAAATTACTATTCACCAATTAAAGAATAACAAGTTACTTTTTTATGCATTGCTGTGACCAGTCTGATAATAAGAGGTGAAGATGGTTGGAACGATAGAATGGACAAACTTTACAAATTATCCACTTAAAGTTAAAATAAATTTATATTTTTCATCATTTTCGCTGTCTCTTCAAATTGCTTCTATCCATCAATTTTATTTCTACCAAGCAATTCTTTTCTTTCGCCTCCCAGTGGGTCAGCGTTAAATTTACTGACTTACAACGCTAAAATCCTGGACTCGATTCTCCGTGGTGGATAGAAAACAGAGATCTAGTTAGTCAGATAAGAGTGGCCCAAGAATTGGCGGTGGGTGCTAATGATTAGTTGGTTTTTCTAATCTTAATGTTTAGCTTTTTTTTTCTAATATTAATTCACAATTCAGGACGGCTATGTCATCGAATAGCTTTGCCCAATTATCTGAAAAGAAACGGAACTGTCATGTCTGTTAAATATTTGTTTGGGTTCTGGAAGTTGCATAAAACGGTAAGGTAAACAACTGATACCAAAAACCTGCAAGTCTTCACTAATTATGTTTTGCTGTGTGAGTTTCGACGTAAATAAAGGTGGGAACGCGCTCACAGCTGGAAGTGTATGAAATGTGTCCAGCAGCATCATTTCTCGAAACTTGGGCCCTTCAACTGAAAGACCGAGAGACTGACCACCAGTTGATGCTGGGCCAATGAAAAATTGTTTGAGAGTAAGATTATAATAAACTAAATTCTCCTCACACTCTGGAAAATGAGTAACAGAGAAATAATATTATTAGGAGGTGCTTTATATTATAACTGATCATAATATTGAAAAAGGTAAAACAAAATAACGTCACTTATCAAAAAAGTGTTGTCTCCGGTGGGACAGAATTAGTCTACAGATTTACAACGTTAAAATCAGGGGGTTCGATTCCCCTCGGTGGGCACGGAAATAGCCCGATGTGGCTTAGCTATAAAAAGACACGCACACAAATAGTAAAAATTAATAAGTAAATAAATATTGGTTATACATTTCACAATATTGAACCTTTAAGCACATTCGCATAAGTAAGTTGAAGCTGCGCCTCTTAATATTTAATCAAGGAGGTTGGTTGTTACTTTCTCGATAGAGAACTAGAACGGTCAGGTGTTATGGTGTTCGTTACATGTCCTAAATAATGTATATTCAAACTAGCATATGGAAACATATTCTCTGTATACTCTGAAATGCGACAGCGTCATCTATTGACAGTTATGTAAGATAAGTTGAGGTTGTTGTTTTTTAACTTTAGGAGGTAGACTTCTCCAAGAATACAAAGTTCAAACTAAAAAAGGTAACATTAGTCTAAATCCAAATAAATTAATTTTGCAAAATATTTGCTACAATTAAATATATATCTCCATTAGCTGTTTTAAAAATCTTTATATACATTAAAAGGTGTTTAATATCGTTCATTCATATCTATCAGAATATCATTAATTTATATGTACTAGAATATCATTGATTTATATATATACCAGAATATCATTGAATTATATATACCAAAATATCAATCATTTATGTATACCAGGAAATCAATAAATTACATATACTAGAATATCATTCATTTATATATACCAGAATATCAATAATTTACATATACTAGAATATCATTAATTTATATATACCAAAATATCATTCATTTATATATACCAGAATATCAATAACTTACATATACTAGAATATCATTCATTTATATATACCAGAATATCATTCATTTATATATACCAGAATATCATTTATTTATATATACTAGAATATAATACATCTATATATATTAAAATATCATTCATTTAATATATATATAAATGAATGATATTCTAGTGTATATAAATGAATGATATTCTTATATATATATAAATGAATGATATTCTGGTATATATAAATGTGTGATGTTGTTGTATATGTGAATGAACGATTTTCTTGTATATATGAATTAACGATAGTGAGATAAATATGAATGAATGATATTTTAATATATATAGATGTATTATATTCTAGTATATATAAATAAATGATATTCTGGTATATATAAATGAATGTTATTCTGGTATATATATATAAATAATGATATTCTCGTATATATAAATGAATGATATTGTAGCATATGTAAATGAATGATATTCTCGTATATGAAGAATATCATTCATTCATATATATACAAGAATATCATTCATTTATATACACTAGAATATCATACATTTATAGATACCAGAATATCATTCATTCATATATATACCAGAATATCATTCATTTATATACACTAGAATATCAATCACTTAAATATACAAGAATATAATTCATTTATATACCAAAATATCATTCATTTATATATACCAGAATATCATTCATTTACATACACGAGAATATCATTCATTTACATATACTACAATATTGTTCATTTATATATACCAAAATATCATTAATTTATACATACTAGAATATCATTCATTTATATATATATACCAGAATATCATTCATTTATATTTATATACCAGAATATCATTCATTTATTTATAGGGAAATATCATTCATTTATATATACTAAAATATCGTTCATTCATATCTACGAGAATACCGTTCTGTCATGTTGAAAGGGTAACATTAATTTTAGAACAACTGTTGCTGAACACTCCAAAAGTTTTTTTCATACTCTTTTGTCTCTATTTAAATACTAATTTTTATGTGATGCTTATCGTTTAATAAATATTAAACTTATAGAACTTTGAAACAAGTCTATAAAAAATTAAACTGAAAAGAAATGAGAAATAGCAGTGCTGGTGTTTGAAGTTGTATGTCATTAGAAACTACACTCACGGCTCTACTTTTAGTTAGAAGTCTGTATAAATCAAACGAAGAACATCAGTTGTTACAATTTAACGTAGTAAGTAGTAATCAGGTGAACCTTTTTAAAGCTCAGTTTGTTTCATTACAATTACTATTTATTGAATAAGGTTAAAGAAGTTATATTAACCTAATAGATGGCGCCACTGACACATAAGGTTTTGATTGTTAACTGTGAGCTTACCGCTAAAGTCATCGAGGGACGCATAATAAGGAAAAAACGTGTTGTTTTATCAATGCAAGATTACACAGATTTTTAGGTTACCTGAAACTGGCGCACTCGAATCCATATTTTAGAGCTCTAGTAACACAATAATACGCTACATAATGTAGATCTCACTTTTAAATTTTATGTAAATAATATATAATTCACTGTTCTATTATTTGAAAATACAACAATATTATTTCTAGAAGATAAGTATTTGATTTTACATATTTTTGTCATTAGACAAATAGAAAGGCTAGTATAAATGACTGAATACGAAGGTTTGGACATAGATTGCCTAAAAAAAAAAAACTGTGTCTCTTATCTGAATAAAGTTTAATGAACTTGAGAGAATTGACAAATTCCTATGATTCGTGCACTTTAATAACGAACTTTACATATATATATACTTCCTCAGGGTCTCCGAAAGTGTTCTGTTTCAACAGTAAGTAAAACCAAAATGAAGTGTAACAAATATTTTTATGTCTTGCTCTTCAACTTCATATGTCATGTTCACGTTTTACCGACGTCACGACAGTAAAAATTGTAACATTAAGCGTCCCTTATGTGACGTCATTTTAGTGTCTACTGTCTGACTGACAGACAACACACTACTGTATACTGGTGTGAGTAGTTAAAACAAGTGACCCTTCGGCCCCTTTCGGGGAAATAAAATAACTGTCTGATAGGGTGAGGAGATGTTCCAAACGCTCCCTCACATGACAGGACAGCAAAAAATATATCTTACCACACCTCCGAATCATCATGCAAAAGCATCCATGTGTAGTGTCTCATAATATATACGTTACTTATGTCTATGTCGTATTCAAGGGAGATAATTCCTAACTCATACTAATTTGTATTAATATCTGTGTCAACACTTGTAATGGATTACCTTGTCTAGTGAGTGGATACAGAATACTGCCAAACTAGTATAAGTAAAATACGATTTAAAATACGGGGTTATGTTAGTAGTTGCAGCTATAATACGCTATATAATAAGGTGTTACATTGATAGTAAAGTGCGATCTAAAATACGGGGTTATGTTAGTAATTACAGTGATAGCACGATCTACAATACGGTGTTACATTGATGATAAAATATGGTTTAAAAGTATTATAATTTATATTATCATTAATCTAAACTGTCTACTATACCTGTTTCTATGGTAACTAAAAAACAAAACTTTATACAAGAATCATATCACCTTACGGTAGATAATAAAATGGCTAATGTTGGACATCGGAAAAGACATTATTTTATATGATGTTACTAACTGTAATTATGATTTATAGATATAAACTACTCCCATTACAGTCATAAAAGAAATCTGTAGATAACGTTGCATTATATAACCTGTAAACAATTCCATGACTGCTGTTTATGGGAGAGCATGGCTGTTATTGTTTTTGTTGTAATGTTTCGAGGTAACAATGCTTTGGGGGAGCATTGCAACTAGGTTGTAAAAACCTGCTCTAAGTATAAGTATACTACATCTTTAACTAAGTAAGATCTGTCTATAAACAAGTCTGTTTTCTCTCTCAATAACAATAGTAAAGAAAGATTATACATTTCTTGTGGAAGACTTTTTAATGTTAACTAGTTCGAAGTTCGATAGTTTTGCGTTAAAAAGTAACCAAACTACACAATCCGATAATAGATGGCGATGAGTTCACTTGACTATCTATTTTACTTCTATGTTGTCAGTTCAAAATTGGGGACGACGAATATTCTGAATCAAACTAATGAAAAGATGCATTTTTGTTCGTGATCTAAATGAAAGTTTAAATAAAGACAACCGATTTAGCATTTTCTCAGATTAAAAAAGATATCGTGAAAAATCAATAACCTTTTATTTATTTTTACGTTAAAGATAATGTAATAAATTGTAGAGCAATTCAAATTTAAGTGGACGTTTTCAATGATTTCAGAAGTTACAGACGCTTGCACTGAACATGAAGCTCAAGAGAAAGTTCTAATGATTTTCATTTATATATATATATATGCCCGAATGTCTCTATCTCTCTGTGTGGGTCTGTTCCTTATGCAAGGCCAAATATTTAAAGCTACAAACTCCAAACTCGGGGTACAGATACAACTCTGTGCGGGAAGAAACATAGGCTATGTGACCGCAGCCTCAGAGGCCGTTTTGAGGCCAAAGTGACCAATATAGCAATTTTTGTCAAACAGGACGACTAATTGGTCTCAAATTAAAAAGGGCGGATTTTTTTTGGCAATGTGTGATCAGGAGAGCTATTACTTGCGTTTCTTCTCTGTGTGAGGACTTCTCATCATCATTCTATTCATGACCAATTATGTGTTAAAATGATATAAAAACATCGTGGAGCCTTTATTTGTACCCTTTTGTTCACTTTCTGTTTCTTCTACACATACATGCCTACTCTCTAACTCCCTTTAACTGAAAAATGTTGATGCTTTCTCCCGAACATGCACGTGCACTCCCTCCACTAAATAGGCTTACTTCAGCCAAATATCTTGCTTTGCTTGCGTGTACTCGCAAGAATCAGCTATACGATGACTTTACAAAAATGTTTTGTGTCGGAAAATTTTCATTTACGTTGTGTTCTAACGAGAAGAAAATAAACCAATTATTCATTAAATGGAGCGATAACAAAGTTAAAATATGCTGCAAACGACACTTAACCAATCAGCAGAAATCAGGACACCAAAGGGTAGGGAATTTTGTTTTGGAAATTTGAAATGTCATGCAAAGTACACGCAAGAATCAGCAGCAATGTGCCCAGTTTTGCTTTGATTAAAATAGCTTTAGCAAATTTTTATTTTTAATTGATTTTAATCAAAATATTTAGTTAGGTAAAGAAATCATTTTGAGTTGTTTTGTTTGTTTTTTTTGCAAAAAAATCACTATTTATTATTAATATGGTTGATTTAATCAAAACAACCTAATATATATAAAGACATTTTCGTGCGAGCGACGCTGGGTACTTTACTAGTAGTAAATAAATATTAAACAAAATAAAACATCATCAGATCCGAACAAATTAAATGTTTAATTGGATAATAGAATAGGGTTGGACGGGTTGCTATTGTGAATTGTTTTTCAGTTTATCTAGTATAATATGTGACCTAATTTTTGGGATGACAACAGTATTTTGGGCTTCGGCTGTCCAAGAAAAAAAAACAAAGTAATTGTTGAAGGTGTTTCATCAATTGTAAATTAATATGAAAGATTATTTTTATGGAAGCAAAATTATTATTATTACTTTTCATATTGTGGTATTATATTTCTATACTGTAATATTGTTACGACAGTGGAAGTCACGTAACGCTAGTAACACGTCATGAACTTCTAGAAGGATCCTGTCCCTTTCTGAATGCTCGAGCGTTTACTAGATTTCGGTATTCTTTTATATATAAGACGGTCAAGACGTGACGGCAACAATGTAATGTGTAATTGAACTGCGGACAGAGAGAGAATATTGTTGAGTCGAGCACGTGAGACGTTCGTTGTGAATTATAGCGTTTGTTATAGCGCGACTGTGGAAATTAAGTGCATTGCAAAGTTGTATTCAGAAAGAATAAACCAGTTTTATTTAAGAAAGGACTTGTATCGGTAAAGTTTATTCGAAAAGAAATTTTTACGGAAAATAAACTAACGACCGGAGGCGTAACAAATTGGTGTCAGAGAGTGGGACTTTTCTTGTTCTTCTTGTTTCTTTTCTTGATTATCTTCTCGTTCTTCTTATTTCTTTTGCTGCTCTTGTATTGCTGCCATCAAATCTGCTAAGCTGTAATTTGATTTGCCGCTTCTCGTTTCCATTTTTTGAAACAAGAAGAACGAGAAAAGAAACAAGAAGAGAGATTACAGCAGCTGTTGGAGGAAAAAGAAAAGAAACAAGAAGAGAGACAACAGCAGTTGCAAGAAAACCTGCAACAGTGGCAGCTCGAACAACAAAATAAACAAGAAGAGAGATTACAACAGTTGTTGGAGGAAAAAGAAAAGAAACAAGAAGAGAGACAACAGAAGTTGCAAGAAAACCTGTAACAGTAGCAGCTCGAGCAGCAAAATTAGCATAAGCCTAAATTATTTCTGTTGTTAACTAAACACCTTGAGTAAATCATATTTTCAAAGTTTATTTCTTAAAGTAGATACTATAATTGTGAACATTTAAAAAATATTTGATTAGAAGTTTGTTTACTACATTTAGTAATTTGTCAAGACGAGATACGATTAATATTTCCACAAAAATAGGCACTTAACTGAGAATTAGACAACTTTTATCGTTGTATTACAGCTTTATTATAATCCAACACATCTTAGTTTGTAATGGTTACTAAGACATATACACAATGGATCACTTAAAATAACTTTACTATTGTTACGACAGCGGAAGTCACGTGACACTAGTAACACGTCATGAACTTCTAGAAGGATCCTGTCCTTTTCTGCATGCTCGAGCGTTTACTAGATTTCGGTATTCTTTTATATATAAAACGGTCAAGACGTGACGGCAACAATGTGATGAGTAATTGAACTGCAGACAGAGAGAGAGACATATTGTTGAGTCGAGCACGTGAGACGTTCGTTGTGAATTATAGCGTTTGTTATAGCGTGACTGTGAAAATTAAGTGTATTGCAAAGTTGTATTCAGAAAGAATAAACAGCTTTATTTGAGAAAGGACTTGTATCGCTAAAGTTTCTTCGGAAATAATTTTTACGGAAAATTAACTAACGACCAGAGACGTAACACTATCATTTTATTGCACTTCTTAGACAGAGACACAAGTCAGGAAGAAGACAAAGAAAAATGGCTGAGTACAACAGCAGAAGAAGTAAATAATTAAACATTAAGTGCATCTAACTAAAGAAAAACAATAAGATCGTTAACATATGTTTATATTATACACGTCACACGTTTCGGTATTATTCGAAAGTTCATTACTCACTGAAAGTACGTATTGTAGTCTGTTAAATTCATTAAGATTTAAAAGTAAAACGTAGCCTAGGATGTGATTTCCACTTTCCAAAACAAACAACAATAAAAAGAAAGACTTGATTGGGTAAACGACAAATTTATGTATACCAAATATCGTAAAATAAATAAAACTACTTAAGTATTAGCTTTACAATACATGTAAATTTAACACTAAAAACAGATGTAAAACTGATAAATTTTTGTCAAAATATCTTCAAGATCATGTGTACCCTAAAAAAACACGTCAACGTTCAGATTTATTCTCGTGTTCCAAATAATAGTGCAGAAAGGAAAATGTCTCCTAAATTAATAATCACGCAGGAGAGTACTATTGTTGCGTATCTGGTCGATTGTTAATTTTCGGTATAAGTTCTTCCCGAGGAACGTCAGCGATACAAGTCCTTTCTTAAATAAAACTAGTTTATCTTTTCTCAATACAACTTTGCAATACACAGAATTTCCACAGTCACTTTAACTTAAACACACGCTATAATTCACAACGATTCACGCACATTACTTACGGTCACTACGGCTTGGATGTCTTATTTCCTTCGCTGTTGATGGCCTGCAGAACAGCAGAGCATGAAGCCACTTGATAAAATCCAGCAAAGCTGATGTTTGGTCGGGAACTTCGGTCGCCAGTGGTTCTGATAACAGGACGCCCACCTTACGAAGAGTTGCCTGAAATTGTGTCAGAGTTCGTGAAAGTGTTATCTGAAAGGATAGATGATATCCATCATCAAATGCGTTGAAACTTGAAATCGTCTGCTGATTCCATGAAGCTATGTTATGATAAGAGATCTACTGAAGTCAGCCTTGTACCAGAAGTTAAGGTGTGGCTGTATAACCCTAGGAAGAGCAAATGAAAGTCTCCTAAGTTGTCTTGTCCACGGGACATATGACATAGTGGATCGTCTCACAGACGTGACTTTCCGAATAAAATGTGGCCGGCGAGTTAAGCCGAAGGGGTGCATGCCAACAGGCTTTGGAGTTATCACGGTCCA
>NW_013668352.1:73090-82197 GCF_000517525.1 Limulus polyphemus | reverse complement strand
AAATCCGCAGACATATCTCTGTGCCAATGGGGGGGGCTGTATATATAAGCCCGGCCAATAAAGCGGAGAGAAGAAGCGACGGCATAGATAATTGCAGATGGGAAGATATAGAGACAGATAATCGAGTCAAGTGAGCGGTAGTGACCGTTGTGAATTATAGCGTGTGTTTAACTTAAAGTGACAGTGGAAATTAAGTGTATTGCAAAGTTGTATTGAGAAAGAATAAACTAGTTTTATTTAAGAAAGGACTTGTATTGCTGAAGTTTCTTGGAAAGAATTTCTACGGGAAATTAAGAAACGAACAGAGACGTAACAATGCTATAAAGACCGACAACACCATACACACACTGACCTAAAGACGGAAGACTTTCGAAACGTCGTCCTCTACACTTTTGTCTCTATAACAGGCTGTTGCCATCTATTCTACAAAGTTTCATTATGAATACTCTTCCTAAACAATCTATCAAAGTCGTATATTATTATTGATGTGTCTCGCTAGAGGTGGTAAGTTCGTATATCATTATTGATATGTCTCGCTAGAGGTGGTAAAGTCGTATATCATTATTGATATGTCTAGCTAGAGGTGGTAAAGTCATATAGCATTATTGATGTATCTCGCTAGAGGTAGTTGGTTGTTTGAATTTCGAGCAAAGCTACACGAGGGGTATCTGTGCTAGCCGTCCCTAATTTAGCAGTGTAAGACTATAGGGAAGGCAACTAGTCATCACCACCCACCGCCAATTCTTGGGCTACTCTTTTACCAACGAATAGTGGGATTGACCGTCACATTATAACGCCCCCATGGCTGAAAGGGCGACCGTGTTTGGTGTGACCAGAATTCGAAACCCGCAGATTGCGAGTCGAGCGCCCTAACCACCTGGTCATACCGAGTCGTATATCGTTATTGGGGATAGAATGCTAGAAGTGGCTTAATTTTCTATGAGGTGTTCCTGAATCCTCGTGAGAGTTGCTCTTTTCTTACAACGCTAAAATCCGAGCTTAGATTCCCTTCGGTGGACAAAGCAGCTAGTTCAATGTGGCTTTGCTCTTAAACAAACAAATAAAAAACTTCTATTTTTATGCCGAAGACATATTGACTCCAAGCTAAACTATTGATGTATTTTGTATGATTCCGGTCCTTACTACCTTTTACATAAACTTGAAATTATCCATAATACAATATAAGAACGCGTCTCGGAGCTATGTCTTGTACTCCTAATGATTTTTTGCATATTATAACAGGAAAATATCTCTTGACTTTGCGTCGAAAATATTTCTTCGGTTTAAGCCTACCAGCCGTATAAAGAATTGTATCCAATCCTTTAATAAAACATTGAATTTCTTTGATATTACAAGTGTGATAATATTCCCAGACTTATTATTTTACCCGTTTTAGGATGTATACACCGCCTAAAGTTCCACTGAAACGATTGTCCTGAAATACTTGATTCTTTCGTGGACAGAATAAACTTTCTTTTTATATTCATGATTTGAAAAAAACACGTTGGTTAAAGAAGTCAATTCAACTCGAAGATACGAAACCCTATGAACCGAGCTCTTTCGAAAGATGGATCTGAAGAAGAAAAGTCCGTGTTTCGAAATATTTCTCTTTTATATATATATATATCCTTCTGGAGTCTCAAACCTTTTGGAAATGACCGCTCCCTTGGTTTATAAACTCTTCTGTAGGTTTTCGTCTAATTAATCATCTCCACGCCTCTGAAAGTCATGATTTACTTTTAATTTATACTGATGGATCGTATGATCCCACAGTTCTAGATTTTTGTATTGCTTACATCACTGAAAGTCATGATTTACTTCTAATTTATACTGATGGATCGTATGATCCCACAGTTCTAGATTTTTGTATTGCTTACATCACTGAAAGTCATGATTTACTTCTAATTTATACTGATGGATCGTATGATCCCACAACTAGAAGAGTGGCTTGAACATCTCAGTATTACCCAACGTTGTAGTTTTCCATGCCGATCATTCCAGTTGCTTTGTCGCTGAACTTGTCTTAGTTTTACACTCTCCTACTGGGATAAGATTGGTCGCTGAACATGTTTTAATTTTGCACTCTCCTACTAGGATAAGATTGGTCGCTGAACTTGTTTTAATTTTACACTCTCCTACTGGGATAAGATTGGTCGCTGAACTTGTTTTAATTTTGCACTCTCCTACTGGGATAAGACTGGTACATACACTTCTTTCTTACAGTGTCCCTGTTATGAAGTCGAGAATACAAAGTTATTATTCAGGCTTCATTTGGAAATCTTGACGCTGGAATGATTTTTGAAGTTTCTGAAAAACATTGAACAAAACCAAAACCCCTGTATATGATGCTCCCATTTACATCAAGCCAGAGGGCGCGGAAGCACCCTCAGTACCCCTAGTACCCGCATTCTTGTATAGAAATGTCGTTTTTTATTCATTGTTTTATTAATAACTATCGACAGATTACTTGCAATTGGATCCCTGGACACATTAGTAATTCATGGAATAAAACTACTGATAAAGCAGCAAAAGTATTTGTGTTGAACTTGGTGTAAAGCTACTCGGGTGTTATCTGCGCTAGCTGTCCCTAATTTTGGAGATTTCGACTAGATGAAAGGCAGCTATTCAACACCATTCACCGCCAGTTCTTGGGCTACTCTTTTACCAACGAATAGTGGGATTGACTGTCATATTATAATGCCCTCCAAAGTTGAAAGGGAGAGCATGTATTATGTATTGAGAATTTGAAGTAATCCAAAGCTGAGTTAAATACTTTGAATTTTAATAGTTGAATTGTACCCTGGATTTAGTGTTTAGAAATATGCCGATATTTTATTTTATTTATGCTATTTGCAACAAGATTTACACACACCATTTTTGTTTTTGACACAAATATCTTTTAATATATATATACAACAGTACAATTTACAATAGCAACTATAACGATTCATTGCTACATAAACAAAACTTTCACTAACTTACAGATAACATAAAATCTTCTTCCTAGTTCAGAGTCTCCTTGATATCTAGCAAGTTAACTTGAAGTCGATGTACGTACGATTGCCGGAAAGCTAGCTAGCTTTGTCAGACACCGAATTGTTGGACCGTTGAAGTAAAATAATATTTTATAAAACCACTATAGTCCGAAGAGAATCCAATAATACTTTCGAAAAGATACTAAAGTTAGATGAGAATTCACTGACATTCGAAATGTATAACTGTTTCTGGTCAAATGTGGTATATTTTCCGATTGATAAAGGTTAGCAAATCACGGTTTATAGCGTACATGGTTATAACAGGTTCCTAGCAGACTTATATGTGTTATCTTCTTTGGCCTTGATCTTTTTATATCTGCGAAAAATGTATTTCTCGAAAGTTCGAACAACAATACCGGACTATATTTAACCGGTTACGGAAGTGGATATATTGTCGATTCTTGCGTTCACGAATATTCTACATCCTTTGAAAATTGGCGAGAGTTTCGCTATACGTAACTAACACTGTGAGCTAGGCGCGTTTTTACATATAAACTCAATCCCAACAAACGTTGTAATTGAAATAAATATATAACAAATTCGTTACAAGCAATACATATCTGATACTATAAGTTACGCATATTTTTAAATTCAAATTTAATCTAAACAACGTTCATATTAAAAATAAATTCGTTACACCTATTTTTGGACGGAATTCGAACCCGCGATCTTGAGATTGGGAGTCAAATGACCTAACTACCGTGTCTCATGCGGCAATAGTATTTCTATCTAGATCTCGTTGTTTGACGTTAAAACAAAGTAAGCTGAAGACTAGCATGCTGGAGGTGAAAGTTATTTATTGCCCTTTGTAACAGAATGTTAGAAATAGTTTAATAAGGTAAAAATACTTGCTGTACTTTTTGCCGAAATTATCGACAGAGTAAATAAAAACTGGCATAAAATCATTGCAAACATAAATCAAGTAGATTTCAAAGACCCAGAAGCTCGAGCGCTTTCAAATAGTTGAATGGACTATTGATAAAGTTCATGTATGTCCACTTCTGCTTGATGTCATTCGAGGAAAACTTTAATTTTGTTAGAAAATTTCAGAATGTTCTTTCTGAAGTTATACTTTTCATTAGTTAAACATTATGCCCCACGCCCATTAGCCAGTAGTAAGTCTGCAAGCTTACAAAGCTAAAAATCAGGTTTCGATACCTGTGGTGGGCAGAGCACAGATAGTCCATTGTGTAGCTTTGTGCTTAACAGCAACCAACAAATCAACTTATTTTTAAAGGATAGCTTAGAGAGTTACAGTCTGTTCTTCTGAAGAAGTTAATTATTGTTAATAGATTTGTTCCTCGTTGTACATAAGTCCATAAGGACTTGATGCACACCAAGAGAAGGAGTAGACGACTGACATGCCAGATGCTCGGGAACTCAAGATAACAGACTGGAACCCTATTTGGTGTTGTGATTTATAACTAGTCAAAGAGTTTGGGCTGTATTAACAAACAGTTTTTTATGATTACGTTTTAAAGTTTTACTTTCTTTTCTCCTGTCTGATTCATATTCCTAACTTCTTGTGGCAAGGTTATGTTATTGAATTTGAAGTTGTGCTAAGGTTATATTGTTGAGTTGGAAGTTCTTTGAAATTTAAATCTATTGTTATATAAAAGTCTATGCCCGGCATGTTTTGAATAGACTATATTTTGTTTCACTTGTCAAAATTCAAATACATTTTCTCTTGTTTTTAGGAATCGCGATGTTTATTGACGTCTAAATTAATCTTAACGTAGAATAAAGGATTCGTTAGAGGTTATTCATTGCATTAAACATTCTTGCTTTTAGTACATTCACACATTCTGTTACATGTTATACAGAGTTTATAAAGCTAACATGAAATATGACTTATAATTAAATAGCTTCAATAAAATTTTATAGGCTAGACATATTGTACTTTTTTGTTCCCTGCTCCTATCTTATCTGTAGCTGTTGTATTTTCTTATTTATATGTGTTATTTATTGTCAAATCTCTACACTATTTATTAGACATATATAAACACTTGTATAGAGGTCAGCAGTACGTTTACGGACTTGCAACATTAAAATCAAGGGTTCGATATCCCCACGGCCAACCGAGCTGAAATAGACCATTGTGTATCTCTGTGTTGAAACAAACAAATAAAAAATCTTCCACATTAAAAATACTAAGAATATTAAGTTTTCTTGATGATTGATATGTTCTCTTAATTAATGTACAGAATTTTTAAAACTGTTTATTACCAATATTTTTTTTTTCGTCAAACCGAACGTTTAAAATTATCCCTTTGTATGTAGCAGTAAATAAATGATACCATAATAAAAGAGATAATTTGTTTTTTGTGTGTTTAAAATTACACAATAGGCTATATGAGATATACCCACAATAGGCTAGTATCAAACCCAGATTTTTACTGTTGAGCCCCTGGGTAACACGTTAAAACACAGAGAAAGAGTCGAAAACGGTTGAAGATGAGGTTTTAAACAAATAAAACGTTAAGTACCGTAACATAGTTACCCTTTATGTTTTATACCGAAATATAGTTACACTTTATGTTCTCTTCAGAAACATAGTTAAAGGTAACATTTTGTATTGAATTATTGTGGTAACATTGGGTTTTGGATTATTTTAGTAACATTGGGTATTGGATTATTGTGGTACATTACATATACGATTATTTTGTTAACATTGGGTATTGGATTATTGTTGTAACATTGGGTATTGTATAATTGTGGTAACATTTGGTATTGGATAATTGTGGTAACATTTTGTATTGGATTATTTTGGTAACATTGGGTATTGGATAATTGTGGTAACATTTGTATTGGATTATTGTGATATCATTCTGTATTGGATTATTGTGGTAACATTGGGTATTGGATTATTGTGGTAACATTTTGTATTGGTTTATTGTGATAACATTGGGTATTGAATTATTTTGGTAATATTCGTTATTGTATTATTGTGGTAACATTGGGTATTGGATTTTTGTGTTAACATTTTTGTATTGGATTTTTGTGGTATTATTTTGTATTGGATTTTTTTGGTATTATTTTGTATTGGATTTTTTTAGTAACATTTGGTATTGGATAATTGTGGTAACATTTTGTATTGGATTATGTGGTGTCATTATGTATTGGATTATAGTGGTAACACCGTTCAAGGACATTTGTACAACGCTGTTTCTCTGTTTTTATTTATATGGTGTATATTCGTCAACGATTGTCCAGATTAAACCATCACTGAATATTCATGTTCTTTTTGTTGTTTTTTAACTGTGATCTTAAAGGGTAACTATGTTTCGGAAGAGAACATAAAGTTTAACTATGTTTCTGAAGAGAACATAAAGTTTAACTATGTTTCTGAAGAGAACATAAAGACAATAATCCAATACTTAATGTTACCACAATAATCCAATACAAAATGTTCCACAATAAACCAATACATTATGTTTCCACAATAATCCAAGACATTATGTTACTAAAATAATCCAAGACATTATGCAACTACAATAATCCAATATATTATGTTACCACAATAATCCAATACCCAATGTTACCAAAATATTCCAATACATTATGTTACCACAATAATCCAATACCCAATATTACCACACTAATCCAATTCCCAATGTTAATAAAATAATCCATTACCCAATGTTACCACAACAATCAAATACAAATTGTTTCCACAATAATCCAATACCCAATGCTACCACAATAATCCAATACATTATGTTTCTACAATAATCCAATAAATTATGTTAAAACAATAATCCAATACCCATGTTATCACAATAATTCAATACCAAATGTTACCACGCTAATCCAATACAAATGTTACCTCAGTAGTCAATACATAATTTTACCACAATAAACCAATACCCAGTGTTATCACAATAATACAATTTTTTATGTTACTACAATAATCCAATACATAAGGTTACCACAAAAAATCCAAGATAAAAATGTTAACACAATTATCTAAGACCCAATATTACCACAATATTCCAAAACAAAATGTTATCACAATAATCCAATTCCCAATGTTACCACAATATTCCAATACAAAATATTACCACTATAATCCGATACCCAATGCTACCAAATAATCCGATACAAAATGTTACCACAATAATCCAATACCCAATGTTATCACAATAATCCAATACCCAATGATATCAAAATAATCCTATATGTAATGTTACCGCAATAATCCAATACAAATTTTACCACAATAATCAATACACAATTTTACCACAATAATACAATACCCAATGTTACCACAATAATCCAATACCCAATTTTACCACCATGATCCAATATCCAATGTTACCACAACAATCCAACACAAATTGTTTCCACTATAATCCAATACCCAATGTTACCACAATAATACAATATCCAATGTTACCACAATAATCGAATACCCATTGTTAGTGGTAATATTTGGTATTAGATTATTGTGGTAACATTAGGTATTAGATTTTTTTTGTAACATACGGTATTGGATTATTTTGGTAACATTGGGTATTGTATAATTGTGGTAACATTGGGTATTGGATAATTGTGGTAACATTTTGTATTGGATTATTTTGGTAACATTGGGTATTGGATAATTGTGGTAACATTTGTATTGGATTATTGTGATATCATTATGTATTGACTATTGTGGTAACATAATGTATTGGATTATATTGGTAACATTGGGTATTGGATTATTGTGGTATTATAACGTATTTGATTATGTTAGTAACATATTATATTGGATTATTGTGGAAACATTTTGTATTGGAGAATAGTAGTAACATTGGGTATTGCATTATTGTGATAAACCTTGATATTGGACTATTTTTGTGACATTTAGTATTAGATTATTCTTGTAACATTTGTATTGGATTATTGTTTTAACATTGGGTATTGGATTATTGTTTTAACATTGGGTATTGGATTATTTTGGAAACAATTTGTGATGGATTGTTGTGGTAAAATTGGATATTCGATCATTGTGGTAATATTGGGTATTTGATTATTGTGGTAACATTAGGTATTTAATTATTTTTTAAATAATCCAATACCCAATGTTATCACAATAATGTAATAAATAATATTACTACAATAATCCATGCAAAATGTTACAAGAATAGTCCAATACCAAATGTTACCACAATAATCCAATAAAAAATGTTACCACTATAATCCAATACATAATGTTACCACAATAATCCAAGACAAAATGTTACCACAATTATCCAATACCCAATGTTACCAAAATAATCCAATACCCAATGTTACCACAATAATCCAAGACAAAATGTTACTACAATAATTCAATACCCAATGTCAAAACAATAATACAATAACAAATGTTAAAACAATAATCCAATACCAAATATTACAAGAATAATCCAATACAAAATGTTACAAATATAGTCCAATACCAAATGTTACCAAAATAATCTAATATGTAATGTTAAAACAATAATCCAATACCAAATGGCACAAGAATAATCCAATACTAAATGTTACAAGAATAGTCCAATACATAATGTTACCATAATAATCGAATATCCATTGTTACCATAATAATCTAATTCAAAATGTTACCACTATAATGCAATACAAATTGTTACCCTAATAATCCAATACAAAATTTTACCACTATAATCCAATAAATAATGTTAAAAGAATAATCCAATACAAATGTTACCACAATAATCAATACATAATTTTACAACAATAATCCAATACCTAATGTTACCAAAATAATCCAATACAAAATATTACCAAAATAATCCAATATCCAATGTTACCACAATAATCCAATATCCAATGTTACCAAAATAATCCAATACAAAATGTAACCAAAATAATCCAATATCTAATGTTACCACAATAATCCAATACCCACTTTTACCACAATAATCCAATACCTAATGTTATAACAATAATCCAATACCCAATGTTACCACAATAATCAAATTCCCAATGTTACCAAAATAATCCGATTCATAATGTTACCACCATAATCCAATAACCAATTTTACAAAAATAATTCAATACACAATGTTAACAAAATAACTCAATACC
>NW_013668352.1:66844-72090 GCF_000517525.1 Limulus polyphemus | reverse complement strand
CAATGTTACCACAATAATTTAATAAAATGTTACCATTATAATCCAATACAAAATGTTACCACAATAATCCAATACAAAATGTTACTAGTATAATCCAATATTTAATGTTATCACAATAATCAAATAATTAATGTTACCACAATTATGCAATTCTCAATGCTACCAAATTAATCGAATACCCAATGTTACCACAATAATCAAATACCCAATGGTACCTCAATAATCCAATACATAATCTTACCACAATAATCCAATACAAAATGTACCACTATAATCCAATACATAATCTTACCACAATAATCCAATACAAAATGTACCACTATAATCCAATACTTAATGTTACCACAATAATCCAATCCTCAATGTTACTACAATAATCTAATGTAGAATGTTACCACTATTATTCAATATATAATGTTACTACAATAATCCAATACAAAATGTTATCAAGGTAATCCAATAACTAATGTTACGAAAATAATCCAATTCCAAATGGTACACGAATAATCCAATACGAAATGTTACAAGAATAATCCAATACCCAATGTTACCAGAATAATCCAATACAGAAGTTACAAGAATAATCCAATACCAAATGTTACCACAATAATCCAATACAAAATATTTCCATAATATTCCAATACAAAAGCTTTCCACAATAATCCAATACATAATGTTACCACAATAATACAATACAAAATATTACCACAATTATCCAATACATAATGTTACGACAATAATCCAATACATAATGTTACCACAATAATTCGATACAAATTGTTACTACTCAAATTCAATACATATTGTAACCACAATAATCCAAGACAAAATGTTCCCACAATTATCCAATACCCAATGTTACCAAAATAATCAACAACAAAATGTTACCACGATATTCCAATACCCAATGTTACCACAACAATCCAATAGAAAATGTTACCATGATAATCCAATACCCGATGTTACTACAATAATCCCATACATAATGTCACCACAATAATATATTACCCGATGTTACCACAATAATCCAATACCCAATGTTACCACAATAATAAAATACCTAATATTACCACAATAATCCAATACCCAATGTTAACACAATAATCCAATACCCAATGTTACCACAAGAATCCAATACCCAGTGTTAGAACAATAGTCCAATACCTAGTGTTAGCACAATAATCCAATACAAAATGTTACGACTTTAATCCAATACAAAATGTTACGACTTTAATCCAATACCCAATGTTACCACAATGATCCGATACAAATGTTACCACAATATATCAATACGTAACTTTACCACAATAATCCACTACAAAATGTTACTACAATTATCCAGTACCCAGTGTTACGACAACAATTCAATACAAATGTTACCACAATAATCCAATACATTATGTTACCTCAATAATCCAAAACATTATGTTACAACAATAATCCAAATGCAATGTTATCACAATAATATAATACCCCATGTTACCACAATAATCCAATACCCAATGTTACCAAAATAATCCAATATCCAACATTACCACAATAATCCAATACCCAATGTTACCAAAACAGTTCAATACAAAATGTTATCACAATTATCCAATACATTATTTTACCACAATAACCCAATACAAAATGTTACCACAATAATCCAATATCCAATGTTACGATAATAATCCAATACAAAATGTTTCCACAGTAATCCAATACCCAAAGTTACCACATTAATACAATACAAAATGTTTCTACAATAATCCAATACCCAATGTTACCACAATAATCCAATACATGATGTTACCCCTATAATCCAATACATTATGTTACAACAATAATCCAAATTCAATGTTACCACAATATATCAATACGCAATGTTACCAAAATAATCCAATACCAAATGTTATCAGATTAGTCAAATAACAAATGTTACCAGATTAGTCAAATTCCAAATGTTACAAGATTAGTCAAATACCAAATGTTACCAGAATTGTCCAATTCCAAATGTTACCAAAATAATACAATACATAATTTTTCTACATTAACCCTATACCAAATGTTACCAAAATAATCCTATACGTAATGTTACCTCAATAATCCAATACAAATTGTGACTACGATAATCCATTACCCAGTGTTACTACAATAACCCAATAGAAAATGTTACCACAATTATCCAATACCCCATGTTACTAAAATAATCCAATACCCAATGTTACCAAAATTATCCAAAACAAATGTTACCACAATAATACAATACCCAATGTTACCACAATATTCCAATACGCAATGTTGCCAAAATAATCCAATACCTAATATTACCACAATAATCCAATACCCAATGGTTCCACAATAATCCAGTACATAATGTTACCAAAATAATCCAGTACAAATGTTACCACAATAATCCAGTACCCAATGTTACCAAAATAATTCAATACACAATATTACCTAAATAATTCAATACCCAATGTTACCACAATAGTCCAATACCTAATGTTACCACAATAATCCAATACCAAATGTTAAAAGATTAGTCAAATACCAAATGTCACCAGAATTGTCCAATACCTAATGTTACCACAATAATGCAATACCAAATGTTACAAGATTAGTCAAATATCAAATATTACCAGATTTGTCCAATACCAAATGTTACCACAATAATCGAATACCCAATGTTACCACAATAATCCAATACCCAATGTTACCACAACAATCCAATACATTATGCTATTCCAATAGTCCAATACATTATGCTATTTCAATAATCCAATATATTATGTTACAACAATAATCCAAATTCAATGTTACCACAATATACCAATACGCAATGTTACCAAAATAATCCGATACCTAATGTTACCACAATAATCCAATACCAAATGTTACAAGATTAGTCCAATACCAAATGTTACCAAAAATAATCGAATACATAATGTTACCGCATTAACCCAATACCCAATGTTACCAAAATAATCCCATACGTAATGTTACCACAATAATCCAATACAAAATGTTACTACGATAATCCATTACCCAGTGTTACTACAATAATCCAATACAAAATGTTACCACAATTATCCATTACCCAATGTTACTAAATAATCCAATACCCAATATTACCACAATAATCCAATAAAAAATGTTACGACTATAATCCAATACCCAATGTTACCAAAATAATCCAAAACAAATGTTACCAGAATAACCCAATACCCAATGTTACCAAAATAATCCAAAACAAATGTTACCAGAATAACCCAATACCCAATGTTACTAAAATAATCCTATACGTAATGTTACCACAATAATCCAATACAAAATGTTACTACGATAATCCAATACAAAATGTTACCACAATTATCCAATACCCAATGTTACTAAAATAATCTAATACCCAATGTTACTAAAATAATCCAATACCCAATGTCACCACAATAATCAATAAAAAATGTTACGACTATAATCCACTACCCAATGTTACCACAATAATCCAATACATTATGTTACCAAAATAATCCAATACATAATGTTACCAAAATAATCCAATACCCAATGTTACTACAATAATACAATACAAATGTTACGACAATAATCCAATACAAAATGTTTCCTTAATAATCTAATATCCAATGTTACCACAATAATCCAATAAAAATGTTTCCACAATAATCCAATACTCATTGTTACCACAATAATCCAATATCCAATGTTACCACAATAATCCAATACGAAATGTTTCCACGTTAATCCAATATATTATGGCACTACAATAATCCAATACCCAATGATACTACAATAATTCAATACATTACGTTACCACAATAATCCAAGACATCATGTTACCACAATAATCCAATACATAATGTTACCACAATAATCCAATACCTAATGTTACCTCACTAATCTAATACATAGTGTTACCACAACAATCCAATACCCAATGTTACCAAAATAATTCAATACCCAATGTTACCAAAATAATTCAATACCTAATGTTACCACAATAATCAAATACGAAATGTTACACGAATAATACAATACCAAATATTACAATAATAGTCCAATACAAAATGTTAGAAGAATAATCCAATACCCAATGTTACCACAATAATCCAATACAAGGTTTACCAAAATAATCCAATACGTAATGTCACCTCAATAATCCAATACATAATGTTACCACAATAATCCAATACCCAATGTTACCACAATATTCCAATACGCAATGTTGCCAAAACAATCCAATACCCAATGGTTCCACAATAATCCACTACATAATGTTACCAAAATAATCCAGTACAAATGTTACCACAATAATCCAGTACCCAATGTTACCAAAATAATTCAATACACAATATTACCTAAATAATTCAATACCCAATGTTACCACAACAGTCCAATACAAAATGTTAGAAGACTAATCAATACATAATGTTACCACTATAATCCAATACCAAATGTTACAAGAATATCCAATTCCCAATGTTACCACAATAATCCATTTCCCAATTTTACCACAATAATACATGGATCTTTACAATTGTAGATAGAAAACTGTATAATACATCCATTGTTATAACTGTAGGTAGAAAAGTGTATAATACATCCATCTTTACATCCGTACGTAGAAAAGTGTATAACACATCCATCGTTACACCTGTAATTAGAAAAGTGTATAATACATCCATCTTTACATCCGTAAGTAGAAAAGTGTATAATACATCCATCGTTACACCTGTAATTAGAAAAGTGTATAATACATCCATCGTTACAACTGTAGGTAGAAAAGTGTACAATACATGCATCGTTACAACTGTACGTAGAAAAGTGTATAATACATAAACACTAATCTTAACCACTCTAAGAAGCGGAGGGTAACAAGTGTACATATACATCCTTCCTTAACATTCTAGGTTGAGAAGTGTAAGTATTAGGGGATGTCGCGATATAGCAATATGATACGAGTATCGTATTGTTACGATAGCGGAAGTCACGTGATGCCGGTAACACGTGATGAATTTCTCGAATGGTCATGAATTATCGGGTAAGCTCGAGTTTCCTCGAGACGCCCTCTATTTCAATATATAAGCCTGGTAATCAGCTTTATAACAGGAGACAAGATGTAGTTGCATAATCCAAGGAAGACCGAAGGGAAATTTCCTAAGTTGTCTTCTCCATGGGAATGCCCATATGACATAGTGGATCGTTTCTCAGACGTGACTTTCCGAATAAAATGTGGTCGGTGAGGT